>NC_060283.1:20304121-20533636 GCF_021613505.1 Equus quagga
ATCCTTCTCAAACTGTTCCAGAAAATAGAGGAAGATGGAGCACTCCCTAACACATTCTATGAAGCCAACATCACCCTGATCCCCAAACCTGACAAGGACAACACAAAGAATGAAAACTTCAGGCCGATATCACTGATGAATATAGATGCAAAAACCCTCAACAAAATTTTGGCAAACCGAATACAGCATTATATCAAAAAGATTATACACCATGATCAAGTGGGATTTATACCAGGGACACAGGAATGGTTCAACATCTGCAAGTCAATCAACGCGATTCACCATATTAGCAATATGAGAAACAAAAACCACATGATCATCTCAATAGATGCAGAGAAAGCATTCGACAAGATCCCACATCCATTTATGATAAAAACTCTCAATAAAATAGGTATAGAAGGAAAGTAGCTCAACATAATAAAGGCCATATATCACAAACCCACAGCCAACATCATAGTCAACGGACAAAAACTGAAACCCTTCCCTCTCAGAACAGGAACAAGACAAGGGTGCCCACTTTCTCCACTCCTATTCAACATAGTACTGGAGGTGTTGGCCAGAGCTATTTGGCAGGAAAAAGAAATAAAAGGAATCCAAATAGGCAACAAAGAAGATGACATGACCTTATATATAGAAAATCCCAGGAATCCATACAAAAACTATTAGAAACAATCAACAACTACAGCAAAGTTGCAGGGTATAAAATCAACATATATAAATCAGTAGCATTTCTATATGCTAACAATGAACTAACAGAAAAAGATATCAAGAACTCAATCCCATTCACGATTGCAACAAAAAGAATAAAATACCTTGGCATAAATTTAACCAAGGAAGTGAAAGATCTATACAACGAAAACTACAAGACCTTCTTGAAAGAAATCGACGACGACATAAAGAGATGGAAAGACATTCCATGCACATGGATTGGAAGAATAAACATAGTTAAAATGTCCATACTACCTAAAGCAATCTACAGATTCAATGCTATCCCAATCAGAATTCCAATGTCATTCTTTACAGAAATCGAACAAAGAATCCAAAAATTCATATGGGGCAACAAAAGACTGCGAATTGCTAAAGCAATGCTGAGAAAGAAGAACAAAGCTGGAGGCATCACAATCCCTGACTTCAAAACATACTACAAAGCCACAGTAATCAAAACAGCATGGTACTGGTACAAAAACAGATGCACAGATCAATGGAACAGAATTGAAAGCCCAGAAATAAAACCACACATCTATGGACAGCTAATCTTTGACAAAGGAGCTGAGGGCCTACAATGGAGGAAAGAAAGTCTCTTCAACAAATGGTGCTGGGAAAACTGGACAGCCACATGCAAAAGAATGAAAATCTACCATTCTTTTTCAACATTTACTAAAATAAACTCAAAATGGATCAAAGACCTAAAGATTAGGCCTGAAACAATAAGTCTGCTAGAAGAGAATATAGGCAGTATGCTCTTTGACATCAGCTTGAAAAGAATTTTTTCGGACACCATAACCCCTCACATGAGGGAAACAATAGAAAGAATAAACAAATGGGACTTCATCAGGCTAAAGAGCTTCTTCAAGGCAAGGGAAAACAGGATTGAAACAAAAAAACAGCCCACTAATTGGGAAAAAATATTCACAAGTTATTTATCTGACAAAGGGTTAATCTCCATAATACACAAAGAACTCACACAACTCAACAATAAAAAATCAAATAACCCAATTACAAAATGGGCAGGGGACAGGAACAGACATTTCTCCAAAGAAGATATACGGATGGCCAATAGGCACATGAAAAGGTGTTCATCATCACTAATCATCAGGGAAATGCAAATCAAAACTACACTAAGATATCACCTTACACCTGTTAGAATGGCAAAAATATCCAAAACCAAGAGTGACAAATGTTGGAGAGGCTGTGGAGAAAAGGGAACCCTCATACACTGTTGGTGGGAATGCAAACTGGTGCAGCCACTATGGAAAACAGTATGGAGATTCCTCAAAAAGTTAAGAATAGAAATACCTTATGACCCAGCCATCCCACTACTGGGTATATATCCTAAGAACCTGAAATCAGCAATTTCAGAAGCTCTATGCACCCCTATCATCATTGCAGCATTATTCACAATAGCCAAGTCACGGAACCAACCTAAGTGCCAAGCAACTGATGTTTGGATAAAGAAGTTGTGGTATATATACACAATGGAATACTACTCAGCCATAAAAAAGGACAAAGTTGTCCCATTCACAACAACATGGATAGACCTTGAGAGTATTATGTTGAGTGAAATAAGCCAGACGGAGAAAGACGAACTCTGTATGACTCCACTCATAGGTGGAAGTTGACATATGGACAAAGAGACCTGATCAGTGGTTGCCAGGGGAAAGGGGGGTGGGGGGAGGGCACTAGGGGTGAAGTAGTGTACCTAGAACATGACTAATAATAATGTACAACTGTAATTTCACAAGGATGTTAACTTTTATAACCTTAATAAAAAAAATAATAAACAAGAGCTGAACCAACACAGGAAGAAGAAAAAAAATTAAATATTTTGTTATTTTGATAAAAGAATACACAACATATTAAATATTTAAAAAGTGTTTAATAGCACTAACAAAACAAAATTCTTCAAATTATTGTAAAATGTTCATTTATCAACTGCCTGAAACATTTCTATTAATACTATTTGCCTTCATTTTTAGTGACATAGTTTTTTAGTACATCTTCAAAGTTCAATGTTTCTGTGATAGTATTTCCGCAGAGAAAATACAAAGCTAATCCTTCATTCCTCTAGCTGGGTTGGTTTTTATATATTTCATTTTTCTCAGGTTCAAAACTTTTTATTGGGAATGTTATATAAATGTTTAGGACTGTTGAAAAATTGGAAAAATTTCTATCAAGTGTCTTTCATATGTAAGCTCTAACATGGTACTGTATTTAATCTTCTAAATTTGGCTGTCTGCAATTTACACATTGTTCCTCATCCCATCCCCACATATTTCTGGTCTTGAAAGCTGTGGGAAAGCTTCATACTCTGAGATGAACTCTGGCCCTGAATGTGTTACCCTCCTTATGAGTAAATGAGATGAAAGCTATTCCTAGAGCCATATGGTTAACAACAACTAAGCTACACACAAGACTGAATGAAAATCACACACAACACACACACATATACATATACATATATATACCTACACACACACACAAAGGTATGTTTAGTACTAAACCTAATGTACAGGGAAGCCTAAACTCCACTTAGCTCAAACAAGTGTCCAACTGCGTCTCAACTTCCCATGAAATAGATAACAGATACATCTGAAGCCACTTCAGCACCGTTTAATAGGAGGAAAATGTGACAAAGCGGACATTGGAATGATACGATGGCCTCATTAGATCTTAAAATATTTGTTTTTCAAATTTTATAAAAATCTGTGTTCAAGTAGAAACATTGCTTATGCATCTTCCAGGGACCTAGAAAATGACTAAAAAAGTGAGGAATCTTCCAACTTTGCTTTCCACCCCATTTACTGCATGGAAATGCTGTGGTCAAATTAGTCTCAACAAACTATTTTCAACACTAACTTTTTCAGGACATGAGAAAAAGGCAAAAGGAGGTAGCGTAGAGTCGGGGCTCAGTTCAGAAGGAGAGAGAAAGCTCAGCTAAATAAGCTTTGAGTGGAAAATCAGGGCAATATCAGATACAGATAGAGTGCTTTGGGCTCACAAGGGAGGGCGGAACTATTTCTAGCATGAATGGATTCAGCAAACTACACTTAAGCAATGGGTAATGGTGGAAATGCACTAAATTCACATTTATGTCAGCAAAAAGGGGGAAAACTGAGACAATCATCCAGAAAAACACTGTGTAATCCAAATTGGAATTGGTCAAATAGAACAAAGTGATGGTATAAAATTGCATATGGTTTGACAATGTCTTATGAGAAGAAAGTGAGCAGGAAGGGAGAGTTTTGATGTGGAAGGAGACCAATTGAGATGTTTTACAATCCTGCAGGAGACACTTTCTTTTAATATATCCTGTCAATTTTTGCCAGGGGCATCGTAAAAAAAGGTATACCTTTATAAGAGAATGCTGCATTCAGTGTGGATGATAGTTTGTTAATACTTAGACACATACTGAAATAAATTTATTATATATTAATAATGGTTTCTAATATTTATAAATGCTTGCTTTAAATTAGGAAATGTATTAGGCATTTTTTTATGTATTATGTGATTTAATGCTCCAAATGATCCTATGAGAATTGTTGCTTGAATCAATTATTACTTAAACTTACAAATGGAAATGACACAAACAGGTTTGTATCGTTTACAAATGATGACGAGAGAAAAAGGTTAAAACATTTCCTTGGGAATTTTTAAAAAATTACACCAAAACAAATACAGCAAATAAAGCATGATCTCAAATTCAGTTTGTTTCTACAATTTTTCTTTCCCGTACGCAGCTTATGGAATCAGCTTATTTCTGGTCTTCGTTGTCAGACTCAGTTTGAGTATCATATCGGCTCTTCTTTGTCGTAAGGTTTTCATAGGATCAATCAGATATGTTACACCCTTTCTGTAGCCCAGTCTCTAGTTCTTATATTTCTAGGTCCGATTTATAAACTCGAAGCCCCATGAAGCCTGAGGCTACCTCCTTTGGGCCTGCTTGACCTCACACTTTCTCTGGTCTTCAGTTAGGACCTGAGTTTATTTTATTCTTGACAGGAAGTTCATCCTAATTAGCGAGGGGCATCGACAAGGAATCACATTAAAGTTGTGAAAAACAAAGCCTTGAAATCGTGTGATTCTGTGGGACGGAGTTGAGAGCAGGAGCATCATGCCGGGAATATTGCCTCAACATCCTTTTTTACTTTCACCTTCACTGAATGAGCTTTTTGGTTGTGAACATTAATACATGATTTGAAGGCAAATTTTCTGTATAACTGCCTAAATAATCACTTTAACTAGTGTACTCAATCTTTATTTTTGTGAGTTTCAATCTACACTTCATCTAGAAGGGCAAATAAAATTTGGAATGGCATAGAGCCCAAAACAGTTTTGAAAACAAAAAGCCTTTATCATGTTTTTAATTAGGACTAAATGGTTAAAATCATATTTTCCTTCCATTCATGAAAATGAAAAGATAAAAAACTTCATGAGCTGTGAATGCTTCAAAAATTACATTGTGTTTTCCATAGCTTTGATATACGAAATGTTTAAATTTTATAACCATAATTTCTAGGAAATAACAATATTTTGTATGTTAAAAATGTTGGGATAGACAATGTAAGGAAAGATAGACATTTTGTAAGACTGTTTGAGAAAGTATTAATTCATTCAAACAGCAAGTATTCAGCACCTATTATCTTGTTAGATAGTATGTCAGCACGCTTATTTAATTCAGTTAGTGGATTGAATATGATAATAATACAAACAAGGTTTTCATTGAAATCCTAGTTTAGCTTTGCTTTTGACCTTGGTTTCACAGTATATACTTTAGATCTGGGGCCCCTACATGCCCCCAAGGCTCAGTCAATTTAAAAGAGAGGGAATCTCAAGTCAATTCTTAGATCTGGCCAGAAAACTTTTTCAGAGAAACTGGTGGGTCACCAGGATAAACTATGTGTACAAAATGGACCATTAGCAGAGATTTCAGTGAACGTTTGCTCTCTAGTTTTCTTGATGTGTCTCAAATTCCAAATTTCATTCTCACCACCACACAAGAAATAATTGTTTTACTTGTTTTTTATGAAGACAATTGAATTAAAAATATGACTTTCATTCCCACACCTTTACAATTTCACTTCCTCCCATCATGCTACTTGGAAACTGGTTCTGAGCACTTTTATGGCTCAATGAACTTTATCCAGTAACCTTCCCCATTCCTCCAAAGCACACTAAATATACTTCCTTTCTCTGTACTGTGTAAAGCCTAATTTGTTTTACCTCTTGCCTCTCTATAGCCCACGTTGTTTATTATGAGTTATTTAATTAAGCATGTAATATTCTTGAACAAATGTGGCTGTGTGTATGTGTGCACGTGCACACACATACATGCTCTTGGAAATGTCTGAGAACTGGAAAGTAGTTGAAAAAGAAGACTGGCCAGTCCAGACACAATAAACAATTGCTTTGGAAAATCATTAAGGATAAAGTGTGTTTTCTTAAGAGCATGATTTGTTTACCCAATTGTGTCATTGTTGCAAAACCTGAGGCTCATAGAATTTGATTAATCTCTTTTCAATTCAATCTAATTGGATTTATGGTATAAAGTACTCTGGTAAAAGAAAACAGTAGATTATATTTACTCTTTGATTTTCATTTAATGATTTATTTTAACTTGTTACATTTACTTGGCTCTTTCTATTTTATATCAACTGTGGGACAGACACTGCATTAAAACTGTATAGCTTAGACTTTCAAATCCACTTCTGATAAATTTTTCTATGTAGGGATCGTTTATTCTTATAAGTTGCATTATAATTGTTAGTGGCAAACAGAAAGTAACTTTTAAGTAGGAATATAATGAATTATTTTTCACTTTATGAAATTGAGAAAGATGATGAATAAACACTATAAGAGAGGTACATAGTCTGAAACTTTCTGATTAGTGTTTTCAATACCAACTGTCTCTCACACACACACACATACACAAGCACACAAGCACAGACATTCAGCTATGTAGGTCTTGTAAGGATTACTCAAGCTTTCTGAGCTTCAGTTTTCTCATTGGAAAGTGAGGAAAAAATCTGTAAGCAAGTTATGCAACACCATAGAAAAAATAAGTTCAGGTACCTAGCAATTCTCTGACTGAAAGAGCATCCGGGTTGGATACATAGGTGCTACAGCTGGTGACAGTAGCAGTTATCTTCACTAGATGATTGCTAAGTTATCTTGTATATAGACAGCAACACTAATGTTTTATACGTTGATGCCCAAGGCAGTCTATTTGAAAAATTATGTAAGATAAATTTATACAATTTGCAGATGATCAAAGTAATGAAAATGAAATATGCAGACAGTTTCATTAATTTTTTTAATAAACAAAAGATGAAATAGAAAGTTTACATGCTATAGGTCCAACAGGAAAATTATGATTCTGAGATACTAAGATTCTAATATTCACGGTATTATATCTTAGAATCGAAATGATTCAGAGCGGGTCTTCAATGATATTCAATCACACATTTAATATACTTTTACAACAACAACAGTAACAACAGCAGCTCCATCACTGCTACAATAGAACACCTACAAATATTAATGGTGGTTGATATGTATTAGATACTCGCCATATATGAAGCATTGTGCTGTGTGCTTTACTTATACTGCTTCATTTAATCCTACAGGATTTTTTCTGATTGCTTCTATCATAAAGGTGAAGAAATGGAAGCAAAGGACTTGGAGCAATTGGCCCTAAATCACCCAGTAGCGGTGCCAGAGTCATTAACTCCAGTCTCGTTAACTCCAGAGTCCAATTTTTAACAAATCCTGCATAGTGTCAAGTTTCGGAAAAGATGGGAATCTCTAACAAAAACATGCCTTTATTAAGAAAATTGTATTTGTTTTCTGTTGCCACCACAAAAATTACCACACATTTAGTGGTTTAAAACCATACACGTTTAGTAACTTATGGTTCTGCGTGGCAGAATCCTCGTCCAGCTCTCACTAGACTAAGACCAAGGTGTTGGCAGGGTTGAATTTCTTTCTGGAGGCTTTTGGGGTAAATCTGTTTCCTGGCTCATTCAGATTTTGGCAGAGTTCAGTTTGATGTGGTTGGAAACTTGAGGCCCCAGCTCACTTGGTGGCTGTTGGTCGGGGCTGCACTTAGAGTCCAGAGGCCTCTCCTCACCCTTGTGCATACCCATCTGCATCTCAGGACCAGCACTGGGAGTCACATTCATCATTCTCAAACTGTCATTTCTCTGGCCCTCCGTCTGATATGGCATTCTGCAGCTGGGAAGTTTCTCCACTTTTAAGGACTCTGGTGATTCTTAGAACGGACCCACTTGAATAATTCAGTCTATTGTCATCTCAGGGTCCGTGTCTGTGAATTCTCTTTTGCCGTGTAAGACAACATATTCACAGCTTCTGAGGATTAGAGTATGGGCAGTGCTGGGGGCCGTTATTCTGTCTACCAAAAAAATCCCTGAAGGCCAACTTCAAAGCACAACCTTAGGTATTCTTTCACATGACCTTATTGTTCTTAACTGTTATTATTATTATCACTTGACATGTCAACTTCAAGAAATAGTTAGCAGACCAAACGTATCTGATTATCTTCAGCACTTCTGTGTGTGTGTGTGTGTGTGTGTGTGTGTGTTACAGAGGGTGTGATGGGGCAGTGGAAAGCAAGAGAAACATTTCCAAGATGGCAGAATCTACATGAATCCAGATTTAAATTTGTAAAAAGTATCCTAGAATTGTTTTAGTAGATATTTTTTAACTTTTAAACTATTTCCCCACAACCCATGTATGTTCCCAATTACCCGAGTCAATAGGTGAGAAGGAAAACAAAATCTCGTTTGATAGACTGAAGAGAGGTTTTAATCAGGTCCCAAATTTCAGGGCAGATATAACCTGCTTAGATAGGAGACTTTTAGTTCTCTCTCTTCTTGATTTTCTTTCTCCTTCCTCCTTCCTTCTCTCTCTCTTCCTTCTGGCTTTCCCCCTTTTTTTCCTCTCTTCTTTCTTTTCTTCACTGTTTTCTTCCTTCGCTCTTTTCTTTTTCTACTTTTCTTTCTTTTTAATCTGAGTAAACATTCTATAAATATATGAAATATTGGGAAAGTTGGTCCAAAGAAAAGTGATTACCACTGCCTCCTTTTTTCAACCTAGGGCTGAAACTATGGAAGACAGTTTGCATATATAAATGCACTCAACAATTACTCATCATATGTGAACAGTATAAGTTGATGCTGCCGTAATATAATGTCAATACACACAACCATAAGAATTTCTATTCCCTGTCAGCACCTCCACAGCGGAGTCCTCCTGTCTATCATCCCCTCAGGCAGCTCTGCACTCGGAAAAACAGGCTTAGGCCCATGGTAAACCTCCTTTCATGTGGCAAATTATATAATTAGTTGTTCTAAAAACTAGTGCCAATTATTTAAGGATCCTTGGTACATAAAATCCTGAATCTTCTAAGGCTTAAAAATGTTTTGTTTTTGTTTTTGCTTTTGCTTTTGTTTTGAGGAAAATAAGCCCTGAACTGAGAAAATTCTTCAACTTGATACTTAGTGGCAGAAATTTGAGGGTACTGGCAATTTGGTAGAATGGAGGTAAAGCATTGCCAATGAAACTCCCTTTGTTTTGGAAACACAGGAGGGGGAGTACTTTATATAGATGCAGTATGACAAACATCTGCCCTTATTTTTGTAAATAACTCTAATGTCCTTAATTCTGAAAACTGCCTTGATGCTATATTTTCTTTAGTAATAAAAAATTCAAGATGTCTTTAGGTAGACTTCCCCTTAAGAAAGGAATATTTCATCCCACAAAGGAGCTTTTGACTACTGGTGACCACCAAGTGGGACTAATTCAATTGAATATCCAAGACTTTGTTGACCTTTGTTGGTTGTATCGCATAGTTTTCTTTTGTCTCTCATTTCAGTGAGTTAAGTAAGGTAAGAATTATTTGTGTTGGGCACCTCTTGATATAGGTTCAACCTGTATCACACATCCAATCATGAAGAACGGCTGCAGAAAGCAACAACAGGAGAAAACAGGATGCTTCCATGAGGGATTCAGACTTTCAGGCAAGTAATACTCAACTCAGTTGAGCCACCATAGTGGTCCTTGTGAACATCAAGGAAGAGAATTCCCACGAGAATAATGGGCTACTCATAACACACAGGGTGGTGCTTGCAGTCATATTAAAGGAGTTGTAACTTCATTTTTTGTCAGAATTATTAAAGCAAGTCATATCAACTACAGCCTACAGAGTTGACCAGTGTTTGCACCTACAGGCACAGCCCTGATGGAATATTGGTAATCCAGGATTAGTACAAATTATTTGGAATCACTCTTAATTTTAGAAAAACCTATACATTTTATGAAACACTTTTAAAGAAAGCAACCAGAAAGAGATGACATTTTATCAAAATCTTCCGGAGCACAGAAAATTCTGATTCAGTTTTACCACACTTGATCAGGCTGAGACTTTTATGTATTGTTTAAATGGATGAGAAGTCAAGCTCTGGAATAAGACTGCCAGGGTTCGCATTTTTATCCTATCTTTTACTTGCCATATGAACTTAGGCAAGTTTTTAAACTTCTCTTCATCTTGATTTCGTATATATTATATGGAAAAATAACAATACCAGTGTTGCAGCTTTGTTGCAAGGTTTAATTTAATCAATATATCCAAAGGCTTAGCTCAGCATACCTTAGATGATCAACAATATTGGCAAGTATATGATAATCTTCATTCACTTTTCCATAGAGAAGTGCTTTTGTTCAACATTCCTAAAGCCTTATGCAGCTCAATCCCACTACTTTCTATCATGGATTTACCAATAAAATAGATAGATGTGAAAACAATGATAAGATATTACGTTTTCATCTGTGGTCAAGGGGGAAAAATACCTACTCTCATCTCTGGTCTTAGGAAAGAGAATGATAATCATTAAAGATCAGATAACAGAGATGCTGTAAAACCTCATCATCAACAGATGGACTTCAATTCCAGGTTTGTTGAACAAATTCTGACGTTATTGTCACAATATATTATACAAACTGAGCACCTCATTGCACTCACATCAGAAGATTCTCTAATTTATTTCTTATACCAACCTGTAACTTTATTAACATGCAACCAGAGTTCTGCATTACCAGGAAGATAATTAAACATGAACTGCCTAACTATATACATCTTAAAGGTATTAAATCAGGCTCAGCCCCTGATATCCTAAAGCTTAAGCTTCTTCATGGAAAAAGAAAAAGAGTAAATCTGATATCATCAGAGTCCTTTGGTGTAACAGGATCTTTCTATGCCCAAAATTGATGTTTTCCCCACTTGAGTAAGGGCCAATAAATTATAGCAAACATTGGAAAGTATTACCCATCAAGTTTAGTAACAGTTCAGAAACAAGAACTAAGAGAGTTTCAGGGGTGTTCCTCCAATCCTAGGGGAAGATGCCTTTTAATATGGCTGAAACAGTCTACTGAGATACCAGAAGTATGCCAGGTACCAAGTAGCAAAAAGAAAGAACTTGTTATGCAATGTGAAATCACTTGTATTCTGTGGATGAATAGTGCTTCACAAGAAGTGTCCAAGAGTTTAGAGACTTGTCTTGGATCTGAGAGTGTCAAGAACTATAAATCATGCAAGTTAAATTACTGCTCATCAGAGAGAAGCTTGCTTATGTACTATGGCTCAGAAGAGTAGTTGAAGTTGGTTGCTAAGGCAGCAGTGGGTCAGAGAATGTTTACAGAACCTGTTCTCAACAGCTAAGGACAAGGACAAATAAGTGGGACACTTTGAGTGATGCCCCAAGTATCAGTTAATGGGCATTTCCTTTGTATTTCTTAGGAAACTGCACTCTGAGTCAGTCAGAAGCAGAAGCCCCAAGTCACCAAAATGACAGAGTGTGAGGAGGAAAATGGGAGCAAGTCCTCTGGAAATGGACAAAAATGAGGACTCAGCCTAAAAAGTGAAGGATCTTTACTATAGTCATATAAGATCCCCAGGGGGAGAGTAAGGAGTGGATGTGGAGGGTGTCTTACAAGGTCAAAAATGGACAAGAATGGGAAAAATGGATAATCAAGAAGCCTTAATGATAAACCTTCCTAAACCGTTATAGATCTAAGAATGTGGACACAGGCAAAATAAATATTATCGGGATGACCTGAGGTGTTTACAACATAAAAAGTATCAAAGATGTTTTGATAAATAATAAAGAAGTTTTTATTCTAAATATTCCAAGCTCTTAAGATAGCAGAATCAGGATAGAGAAATGTCAGCACCTAAAACAAATTATTTAGTAATTGGGAGATCTTGGTTAGATTTGAGAAAAGCGATGGGTGTTGGTATTTAGTAGTACACAATTCCATACATCGACAAGTGATAATTCTTTATGTAATTTTATAATAGGCTTCGAAGCTACCTCCTATTAAAAAATGAAATTGAGTGCAAATGTGTAGTATAGATTCAGAAGTTTGCCCATGAAACTGTTATATGATTATAAGGCTGGAATTACCTGACTGTGGTGTGAGTGTGTGACGATGATCACGTGGAAGCAACGGCTGCGGAAATAAATTAGTGCATCTGAAATCAAAGCATGCAGGAGCTGAGCACATTGGGAGAGAGTAATTCAGATTTCTTTACACAACGTCGTCTAGTATGGCAGGTAGCATGAAGCAATAGCACCTGTGGACATTTTTCACGTCTCACATTTTGGGAAAGATAGAAATGAGTTCTACTTGTTACAGTAACTTCTTACCACTATTGAGGGGGCCTGATCATGTTCCCAAAGAGGAACTTTTTCCACTGAGGTGTAAGGAGGAACTGGATAAAAACTACAGGACCCTTGAACATTTAGGTTGTGATCTAGAAACACTAAAATCTCAGGCTGTTTCATGGGGCCAGCTTAAATTGACGCCAGTTTATTGGAATCCCAGAACACCATAAATTTCTATTCCTTTTTGTTAGTGGGGGAGAAATTCAAGAAAAACGTGAATGCCTATTGTTTACTGAATAATATTGAATGCCATAAAATAAACCAATACAATGTACTCCATGTTTGAAATACACTAGTCTACCCCAAAGGGTCAATGGATGTCAGTGCAGGATTTAGGGGGCGGGCATTATCAAATATTTAACCCTCAAGACGACAAAGTAAAGAATAATTTAATTTATTAAATTGCATCTATTTGAAAGGATGCTTTACAGAATCTCAGAGATTTTTCTAAAATTTAATGTTTCGTGGATAAAGCAATTCAGAGCATCATTATTGTTATTTTTTTAATTTAAATTCCTTTTTCTTTCTAGATTACAAAACTGGATTTGGCAGATTATAGAAAACTTTAACAAAGCCTCGTCTAAACTGTCCGTCGGCAGAAGAAAAGCTGCCCATATTCTTCCAGGCTGGATCAAATGTGTCAAAACAACAGGTGAGCATAATCCCAAAAAATCTCTTCCATAACTATATTTCATTATCCCATTAATTATGGAGGCAATCCTATGATTTTCAAGTATGATATCACTACAGTAAATTTGTAAAACACTTTTCTCCCTGTTTGCATACGCCCCATTCCCACATTCAAATGCCTGTTGCTGATACTCACTGAACCACATGAATCAGGAGGAAGAATACTGTCAAAAGATAGCGCGTTTAACACAAAGCAAATGTGAAGTCCGAACTTCTTCCGCTGTGCCTCCTTAGCTGGATTGCCATGAGAAAAATCCTTAAGTCTGTGGATCTTTCATTTCCTCATATGAAAAATGGATAGGGTGTCACACCTCTCCATATTGAATGGTTGTGTTCAGTGTCAAAGTTAAAAATTAGATAATTTTATAGAAAAAGATGACATGAAATTAACAAACAGATCAATAGCATTAATTATGGATTTAAAAGTAGACCCATACTTGTACTACTATTGAAGAGTTTTGAAAAGAAATCAAGCAACCCAAGGGGGGAAAGAAAAGTATTTCCATCAAATGGTGCTGAAATAAATAGTTCTTCTGTGGGGGTAAAACTGTGTTCCTACCTCACACTATACAGAAAAGTTAAATTGAGATGTGCATCGTAAACTTAGCCGCAAAGCTTTAGAGGAAAATATGGAAGAATATTTTCATGATTTAGGGGTAGGTCAGAAAACATTCTTTTAACTATGTAAGGGCAAATGCAGATTAAAAATAAGAAGATTAATTCTCCCTGTTGAAAATAAGGAGAGAGTCTCCCCTCCTCCCTTTTTCTTAGAGTATGTACTCTAGAAACTTGCAATTGTAAGTTCCTTTGTTGTGCTTTGAGGTGTCTATAAATAACCCTCTTGCCAGCTTTAAGACCTTGGAATGTCTTTCTCAAGGATATGGGAGCCACAACTTTGAAAAGTAACCATCAAGGAAGATAGCACCCCATTTCTGTTTCTGTGGGAGAGTAGGAGCCTAATTTGGTGAATGCCTACTTGCAAGTTGCAAATTCCCGCTTGTCATAAGGATATAAGAAATTTACTTTTCCTTTACATAAAGCCAATTACCTAACACAGATGGTCATCCCAAATACCAAGTGAATTTAAGATGAGCTATATGTGACAAATGGTGCTGTCTGATCGTCTTACTTGAGGATCAGTTACTGTTTATCTTAAGAACTGGTATGTAGTGGGATGTATCTGCTTGACTCGATAAAGCCGTGACGTTTGTGTTGATTATCACTTAATGGATGGCTTGTCGTGTATATCACATTCTGATTTAATATGTATTCAATAATAAAATTATTTTCTTTCTTTTCTACTTTTATGGAGAGGTTTTCAGGATTGGGAGGAGATTTTGTCTTTAATTATATTTTCCCAACAATTCTGGTGATGAGAGAAGGACATCAGGCAGTTCCAGCACTGAGCAGACCAGTTGAAGCTCTGTGGCCACACAACAGTCAGGTAGGAGACCCTGAATTACAAAAAGTCTCCCTTGTAACTCTTTTCTCTGATGAAGAAATGAAAAGGCAATAAGAAAAGTTAATATGTATTGGGGTATATAAGAAAGCCATTTGGTGTAAAATTTGGCCTGATCTTGTTTTTCTGGAAAGGCCTGATGTGGCCTGTGGAGCATGCGTTGTGCATCTGCTTTAAACATTTACGATATCCCAAAGCCAAGAATGATGCCTTTGAACATAGGGATGTATGCCTCTCCCCCTATCAGCGTTTGTTTAAAGATAAGAGTTTCTTCCCAGAAACTAAGGGTCAAACTGACCTACTATGCTCAACTTGTGACCACTGATCTGTGACCCCTGACCTGCTGTGCTACATCTTACGACTGTAGTAAAAAGTGATATTCCTGTCATCTCTGACGTATATTCTTTGTTCCAAGATGGTGTATAACCGTGCTGTACACCTCGCTTCTTCTGAGTGTTTCCTTCCTTGGTGAAGGCACTCTCCTGGGCTATATAGGCTCAGACTGGCTCGTATAATGAACTCACTCCAATTTTGATTTATAGATTGATTATTGATTATTTGCATCGACGTCTCTTTTGGAATACTAGCTGGATGAATCACCTTCTACAAATTTAAGATTTTAATATTGAATAAGCATGTGTAATTTGGGCTCTAAAATCATGACAAGATTGTTATATGGTTGGAAAATATAGAAAACCAGGAATGTTGCATACAGTTTTTTCCTTAAGGGGCTGATATCTCTCTGTCATACTGGAATGAGTACATGAGAATCCAGGCTTGCAGTGGCCTTGGGTCAGTTCTTTCAATTTGGGTTAATTAATGTAAGAGAGAGAGTGTGCGTAAGCCTGGCCTTCTTCCTTTATTGGGGTAAAGGGTGGGGGCCTAGTGTTTTGTGAGCTGAATTTTTATTTGTGAATTTAAAACATAAGAGTAGGAATTTAAAGCATGGGAAGAGAGAAAAAGAAAGCAAAAAAAAATCCCCCCAAAAACAAAAAGCAGCCCCAATGGCCAGTTATCAAAATCAACAAAGATCTTTAAAACAAAGGACCATCAGTGCAAGAGGCAGCCTGGCTCTTTATCTAGCCCTGTGGCTTGCAATGTGTTCTGTTTTTTTAAAGATATTTTATTGAGGTCATATTGGCTTATAACACTCTGTAAATTTCAGGTGTATATTATTACATATCAGTTTCTGTATAGACTGCATCATGTTGACCACCAATAGTCTAAATTTTATGTCTCCAAACATATGTGCCCCTTTACTCCTTTTGCGTTCCTCTACCCCTTTCCCCTCTGGTAACCACTAATCTATTCTCCTTATCCATTTGCTTGTTTGTCTTCAACATATGAGTGAAATCATGCAGTGTTTGTCTTTCTCTGTCAGGCTTATTTCACTTAGCATAACGCCTTCAAGTTCCATCCATGTTGTCACAAATGGCATAATTTTGTCTTTTTTAATGGCTGACTAGTATTCCATTATATATATATATATGTATATATATATATACACAACACATCTTCTTTGTCCATTCTTCTGTTGATGGGCACTGTGGTTGCTTCCACGTCTTGGCTATTGTGACTAATGCTGCGATGAACATAAAGATGCATAAATCTCTTTGAATCGTTGATTTCGTGGTCTTTGGGTAAATACCCAGTAGTAGGAGAGCTGTATCATATGGTATTTCTATTTTTAATTTTTTGAGAAGTCTCCATACTGTTTCCGTAGTGGCTGCACCAGTTTGCATTATCCCCTTCAGTGTATGCTAGTTCCCTTTGCTCCACATCCTCTCCAATATTTGTTATTTCTTGTCTTCTTAGTTATAGCCATTCTGACGGGTGTAGGGTGATATTTCATTGTAAATTTGAATGGTATTTCCCTAATAATTAGTGATGTTGAACATCTTCTCATGTGCCTATTGGCTATCTGTATATCCTCTTTGGAAAAGTATCTGTTCATGTCCTCTGGCCATTTTTTGATCAGGTTGTCTGTTTTTTTGTTGTTGAGTTGTGTGAGTTCTTTATATATTTCAGAAATTAACCCATGGTCAGACATATGATTTGCAAATATTTTCTCCCAGTTGGTGAGTTGTCATTTCATTTTGTTTATGGTTTCCTTTGCCTTGCAGAAGTCTTTTAGTCTGATACAGTCCCATTTGTTTATTTTTTCTTTTGTTTCCCTTGTCTAAGTAGACATGGTATTTGAAAAGATACTACTAAGAACAATGTCAAAGAATGTACTGCCTATATTTTATTCTAGTTTTATGGTTTCAGATCTTACCTTCAAGTCTTTGATCCATTTTGAGTTAATTTTTGTTTATGGTGCAAGATTACAGTCTACTTTCATTTAAAGGTTCTCACTCTCGCCACTCTTATTCAACACAGTACTAGAAGTTTGGCCAGAGCAATTAGGCAAGAAAAAGAAATTAAAGGAATCTAAATTGGAAAGGAAGAAGTAAAGCTCTCACTGTTTGCAGATAACATGATTCTATATATAGAAAAACCTAAAGAATCCATCAAAATACTATTAGAAATAACCAACAACTACAGCAAAGTTGTGGGGTGCAAAATCAACTTACAAAAATCAGTTGCATTTCTATATGCTAATAACCAACTAGCAGACCGAGAAGCCAAGAATAGAATCCCAACGAAAAGAACAAAATATCTAGGAATAACTTTAACCAAGGAGGTGAAAGACCTATACACTGAATACTGTAAGACATTATTGAAAGAAATCAAAGAAGACATAAAGAAATGGAACAATGTTCCAAGCTCATGGATTGGAAGAATAAATATAGTTAAAATGTCTTATTACCAAAAGCAATCTTACAGATTCAACACAATCCAAATCAGAATCCCAATGACATTCTTCATGGAAATAGAACAAAGGATCCTAAAATTTATATAGAACAACAAAAGACCCTCAAATAGCCATAGAAATCCTGAGAAGAAAAAAAAAAAAGTTGGAGGTATCACAATCCCTGACTTCAAAATATACTACACAAACTATCATAATCAAAATAGCATGGATTGGAAGAAAAATAGACACACAGATCAATGGAACAGAATCGAAAGCTTAGAAATAAAACCACATGTCTGTGGACACTTAATCTTCAACAAAGAACACACAATGGAGAAAGGAAAGTTTCTTCAGTGAAAATGGTGTTGAGAAAACCAGCAATGTGTTTTTTGAGGTAGCCATCTTTAAAGTGGATGCCTCTTTGAAGTATTTTCCTCCACAATCAAAGGTTAAGCCAGGCACTTGCACTGCAAAAAAAGAGAAAACTTAACCATCAGGGCTTACACTACAATCTCATTCTAAGAAAAAAAATTGAGAATCATTTTGATAGCTAGAAGAAAATAATTAGAAAAATAATGGAAGAGGAAATGTGAGAATTGAGGGCATTTTCTCCTTTACAGAATCTTCCTCCTCCTTTCTCTGCTGTCTCTGGTCCTGCTGCTTCCCCTGCACGTTTATCCCTGTATACCTCAAGCTGACTCTAAGGCAGGGGCAGGTGACAATATTTTAGGTGAGTGGTTTTCTTCATTAGTGGATTTACCTGTAAAGAGGGATGACGGGCGCAACTTATTCCTCTGGTAATGAATTACCTGCTCTGTTTGAGGACACAGGTTTGTGTGCTTTTTGGCCTATCCCTGAGTCAGAGCTTTTAGGTTGGGTTTTTTTTTTTTTTTCATCCAAGTTCCTTCTTATCCACACACAATGTAGCTGGGAAAGCAGACATGATAAAGAGATGTGATCAGGGAATAATTGATGAAGTACTCCGGACTCCTTTGTTATTCACTGCCTTACTTGCCAGCTGACACTAGTCCTTTGAAGACTTCTTTTTCCTGTGCCCAAGAAGTTTGCAGAAATACTCAGAAGCATGTTTTCAGCTCAAAGCCCTACACAGGAAGATGTTCACTGTCTACTGAATAGAATTCTGCAGCCAGAAGACTTTGCTCCTTTAGGATCCCCGAGATCACCACATCAAAGGTTATGGTGACCAAGGAAGCCAACCATTTGCCGCAGTCCCTCCCCACAACTACAGAAAAATTAAGCTCATTAGAGACCCATCGCAAAGGACTGCTAATGGCAGTGCTTGAAGGCTATACATTAAAGATGAGCTGAAATTTCATCGGGGGAAATTTCAGTGTGTACCCAGAAGCCAGGTGAGTTCCTCCACTGATTTCCATCAAGTGGTTTCTTAAGGCTTTCTCAGAATTCACTGGCATGAACCTGGGGGCAGATCAAAATCACTTTCTACTTTTAGCAAAGCTTGTCTCAGCTTCCTTGTGGACTATCCATCCCAAGTTAAAGAAGAGGTGGTGGAATGGCAAGGACGGACTATTACTAAAATCTTAGCAGCAGCTAATAAGTTTTGGGACAAAGCAGAGAAAGACGAAGAAGACACTAAAGACTGTGGTGCTGCCTGCTCAGTTATAACTTAATAAAGGGAGTTATCTCAATTTTGGCCAAGATATAAAGGGAAGCAAGGACAAAGGTATACTGTATGCCATTATTGCAAAAAGCCGGGACATTGAAAGAGAAGTTGTAGAGATTCCGGAATATCTGTGAATTGCAGAAATGAGGAAATCAGGAAATCCTAGCATAAAACCCTCAGTTAGGAAATAGTGAATGGCTCAAAGTTTACGACTGAGGGAATTTCAGACGTGGGAACTGGGAAACCACATATATCAATAATGTTTCTTCAGGTTAGTCTATCCTTGCCTTTTCTGATAGATCCTGGTGCTATTTATTCTGAATTTCCTTAGAATTTCTCTCATTCCATTTGGTGATGATCAATAAAGGTTGTCAGTATCTTGATTTGGCCTTCTTCCTTTTCCTTCACAGTTTCCATACAGATTGTTTCTCTCTATGAGGAATGTGTGTTCTATTTTTTCTTCTGGTTCTCCAGTAAATCTAATGGGGAGAGACCTGTTGTGCAACTTAAAAGCTGCTGCTGTGCTCGGATGCGGTGTCTGTAGAGCCACTTGAAAAAAGACATCCTCATCTGGTTACAGTGTGCCTTCTGAAAGAAAGGTGGTGTTAAGGAGAGTGGCGGCCTCATACTGTGCTGGAAAAGCACCCCAATCAGAATCAAATTGATGCATCACTTTGGGAATAATAATAATACTTTAATTTAAGATACAGAACCAATAAAAATAGTTTATTAAAAGCATAAGCCATGGCCATATGTAAAACAATGTCCTTTGTCTAGAACTCAATTAAAAGGAATAAAAGTGATTATAAAAGAATTTGAAAAACAAGGAATAATTTGAAAGTGGGACACTCACCTGTTAATAGTCCCATACTTCCAGTAAAGAGAGAAGGTAAATTTGATAAAAATGGTCAACTCTATAGATTTTTACAAGATCTTAGCCGTTAATCTTCATAGTTCCTAGCCCCACAACTATTCTGACTTCTGATTTTGGTACTACTGCCTGCAAAATTTTTCTTTATAATTGATCTATGTTTTGCAATTTATTTCTTTTCTGCTTCTCCATCTCTCCCTGCCTCCTGTCTTCTTTCTTTCCTTTCTTCTTCTCTACTTGATGAGTCTGCACTTTTATTTGCTTTTGTTTTTAAAGGAGTGCAGTATTTATGGCAAGGAATTCTTTAAGGATTTCAGGACTCTCTTGCGTTTTTACCTAATTATTTCCAAAAAAAAAAACTTTAGAGACATTGTCCCATGAGAAGGGTTTATAATTATTCAAAATGTAGATGACTTGCTGGTGGGATCTGAAATTAGATATCAGCACAGAATTGATATTTTGACTTTGTTATAATTCTTTGCTTCACAGGGCATAAAGCCTCACTGGAAAAATTGCAATATTGGTCAACTAAATAAAGTATTTAGGACATTTGTTGTCAACTGTAAGCCACAGAGTTACAATCTATGAGTCAGTCCACCTTGAAGGTAAAACAACCTACTACAAAAAAATAGATAATTTTGGGAACTAGTCCAGTACTGTAGAGAGTAGTTTCAGCTTTTGCAGAATGGATAAACCCTCTGACAGACAATTACGTGATAGCTCTCCAGATCCTCTGGTTTGGACTGTAGACTCTGAAGAGGCTTTTGAACAACTGAATTTGGCTATAGCCTCTCCCCCAGGTTGGGCATTCCAAATTTCGAGAAACTTGACATGATTTATCTGATATTGCTTTTCTTATTGCATATTTGGTAATGTTTACTGATGGATTGGGACAAAAGTGGCTCACTTAAAGTTTCTTATATGTAGTGACATACAATACCTTGGAGGCTTATGTTTTGTTTGGAATTAAGTCTGTACAAGCAGACAAGATGGCAGCAGTCACTGGAGCTGCAATTCTTGGTTTTGGTTTTAATATGAATATATACTAATGAATATATGTTTCATGCCTGTGATGTAACACAGCAAATTTTTTAAAATAGAGGATTTTTTAATTCAATGAGAACTGAAATATATCGTGAAAATAATTGGGGGCTCACCCGGTGGTGCAGCGGTTAAGTGCGCACATTCCAATTTGGTGGCCCAGGGTTCACCAAGTTTGGATCCTGGACGTGGACATGGCACCGCTTGGCAAGCCATGCTGTGGTAGGCGTCCCACATATAAAGTAGAGGAAGATGGGCACGGATATTAGCTCAGGGCCAGTCTTCCTCGGAAAAAAAAAAAAGAGGAGGATTGGCAGAAGTTAGCTCAGGGCTAATCTTCCTCCAAAAAAAAAAAAGAAAAAAACATAATAATTGATAGCTATTTTGTCAGAGGCTTTATAACTGCCTGCGGAGATATCAGTAATTCATCATAGAGCTCACATGGGGCAGAAGGATGCAGTTTCTAAAGGCAACAATCTTGCTGATAGAGCTTCCATAGCTGTGGTTAAAACGTGGAAGACTCCAAACTTAGAAGTTCTACTTTTAATACAGTAATAAACTTTTGGCAAAGAGAACAAAAGCGAAATTAAACAAGCCAGACTACATCAAACTAGAAAGCTTCTGCTCAGCAAAGGAAACCATCAACAAATAAAAAGACAAAGTATGGAATGGGAGAAAAAATTTGCAAGCTGCGTATCTGAGGGGGGTTAATATCCAAGATATGTAAGGACCTAATACAACTTAACAGCAAAAAAGCCAAATCACCCAATTGAAAAATGGATGAAGGACCTGAAGAGACATTTTCCCAAAGAAGACTTACAAATGGGCAACAGGTACATGAAAAGATGCTCAACATCACTAATCATCAGGGAAATATAAATCAAAACCACAAAGAGATATCACTTCACACCTGTTAGGATGGCTATCATCAAAAAGATAAGAGGTAACAAATGCTGATGAGGATGTGGGGAATAGGGGAGCCTTATGTATTAGTGGGACTGTAGATTGGTATAGCCACTGTGGAAAATAGTATGGAGATTCCTCAAAAGATTGAAAATAAAACTACCATATGATTCAGCAATTCCATTTCTGGGTATATAAACAGAAGAAATGAAATCACTATCTTGAAGAGATATCTGTACCCCCGTGCTGACTCCAGCATTATTTTCAATAACCAATAAACTAATGTGAGGAAAAGTGCTCATGGCTAAAAATGACTTGACAAATTATATCTCTGAGAAAAATATTTGTTTTCTTATATTCTTCTTCTTTTTTTTTTTTTGAGGAAGACTAACCCTGAGCTAACGTCGTGCCCATCTTCCTCTACTTTGTATGTGGGACACCTGCCACAGCATGGCTTGCCAAGCACTGCATAGGTCCGCGTCCAGGATCCAAACCGGTGAACTCTGGGCCACCGAAGTGGAACATGCAAACTTCACCGCTGTGCCATCGGCCTGGCCCCAATGTTCTTACATTTGAATCACATTTATATATTCAAATTTTTATACTTTTATGTATATCTTTCACTTACTATAAATCTAAACATTTTAAACACCTCCAGAAACAGTGAAAGGAGAATTAAGAGGAGAAAAGTTAAACTAAAAAAACACACTTCAGAAGTGTTAATATCAAATTTATATTTTGCTTTATTTCTCCAGGAATCTATTTGCCTGTCTGCCCTTGTTTAATTTTTGTGGGTATATAATATGTCAAATGGTTAAAAATGGAGATTCAGAATCTTCCTATGTTGTAAGCCCAAAGACTTTAGTTCTAATTTGGAAAACAGCTGAGGACTTCAAACTCTCTTAAGCAAATGATTTGTATAAGTTAGGCAAAAACTAATTTGCCATTAAAAACCTAACCCTTTTATAATTAATAGCATTAATTATGCTATTCTATTTATTTTTGTATGACTTAGTATACTTTAATGGAGAAATATTAATATTAATTACAGAGACTACCTCAGAAGCTAATAGTGGTGTTAGGTAAACGTAAATCTACTTACTTTATTATTTTTCTAAAATCCAAAAATATATGAATGCAAATGACATTTGATTATAAATATGTAGGATAAGTTGTGATATTTGTTTTTATTGTCTTAAAATTTTTCAGTGTCATCTTATTTACGTAAAACAATTTATGGAAGTCCGTTAAATGCTAAGTAAAGCAAAACACAAAGTTTTAGTCTTGAGAATTTTGTCAATAAGCTTTTTTAATGGATTTTTGATATTGATTTGATGGTTCAAATCAAACAGGAAAATAGTTCTTAAATGTATAGTAATAATATTAAATAATATAATAAGTATTCATATTTATAATTCATAGTGCATTTTTGCATGTATAAGTTCAATATTTCCCCAAATGTGTTTCATGTTCCAATTCAATAGGATTTCAGGATTAAATGTCAGTAGAAACTAGAGATAAATTACCCAGCTCATGGAGAGTCAGTGAACTTCAGTATACTAAATCTCCAGTAAATATAGTGAAAACTTTTTAACTTTGATTTTTTTCCCAGTTTTTCCAAATGTGTTTTACTGCAGGAATCTCTAAATATCTGTGAGTGTGTGCACTCACACATGCTCACATACATGGGCACACACATGTGCTATATGTGAGATGAGTCAACATCTCACTGGATACTTGTTCTTTTGTGGAAAAGTTTGTAACGCTAAACTAATTCATTATTTAATCCTCAAAGCCTGATGAGTTATCTCATGCTGGCAGTGTTAGCAATCATTAGAGGTCTTAGATTTTGACCATGGGAGGGCGTTAAATTCATAGTTCCTGAACTTTGGTAAAATTCTGATAGTGAGAATCACCTGAACAGCAAATAAGCAAACAAACAAAAACATTGGATTCCTGATCTCCACCCCTCGAGAGTCTGATTGAGCATCTCTACTACTAGTAAAGGACTCTTCCTTTATTAGACATTTCCCAGTGAGTCTGGTGATGACTTAGCTTGACAAATCACTAACATTCTTATATAATACTAATGTTATATAATTCAGATGTTTGGAAAGATGCTGATTTTCCCCAGACACTAATTCCCTGAGGTTGTGGAGTATGTATTATTCACTTAATCATCTTAACACTTGACTAATGTCAGGTACACGCATTAAAATTTTACAAAACTCAGGGCATGAATTATTTCACTGATTTAGAGTGTTGGAATTGTTGAGAGTCTCTTTATTGCCCATACTAGTTTAGAACACATTGAAATATGGACACAGGATGGGGATCAAAATATTACATCTGTTACTGATAGAACCATTGGAAGACAAGGCTTAGTCTGTGGCTAAACAGACTTGTTAATACTTCACCATTAAATTACATGTAATTACATACATATTCACTGAAATAGCTGGACGAGTTGTAAGACTCCTTTAAAAAGGCGGAGTATTATGGTGCATAGCAGAAAGCAAATCTGACCACCTGATGCTTGCAGGTGGCACATCTCAAAGTGAATACTAGAAGAGATCAAACTGAACAGATCTTCTGTCAGTTCCTTATCCCATCTTCAACATATTAGTCATCTTTCTATGTGAAAGGAGAAATAGGCAAGGGGCAGGAAGAGAAGCCAAGAGTGCTAATTTCCACAGATAAGGGTCTTCTTATGAAAATATCAGAACATATGATAGAACGGGCTCAGAAAAAACTGGAAGATTGTAAAGTCAAACTCAATTCTGGTGTTTTGTTTTCCAGTCCAATATTTTTTTCCAAAATCAAATCTAGCAGAGAGGGTCATGAAATTGACAGTTGCAGTCCTTGGATTCTCATTATATATTATTCCTATTATAGATGAATGGTACATATAAAATTATATTATATTCACTTATTCAATAACTTTTATTCAACTTCTTTAGGTCAGAATGTATGTTTGGGAGGGAAATAAAGCAGTGAGTGCAACTCATTGTAGCCCACAATCCAGAGTCACAAAATAAATGATATAGCACACTATAGTAAATACAATGATTGCAATATTTGTAGGTTGTTATTGAGGGAGAGGATAAGGGTACTCTGCCTGCAAGGAGAACAGGGCAAGATTCATGAAGGAAGTGATTCCTGAGCTCAGCCCCTGATGATGAGTGGGAGATAATAAGTTAAATACAGGTGTGGAAAACTGGGCATTCCAAGCGTGGAAAAAAAGCCAAAATAGAAACGAAGGAATGACCATGATATGTACTGTACATTCTGGATAATTTGTTGTGTCACTGTAATACTAAGTTTGCGGCAGAGGACTGTAGCAATCAGACTAGAGGGCTAGGTTGTTGTCAGATTATAAAAGACTTTATTGTTTCAAGGTTAGAAGCTAAGAAGTTATAAGTGATTGAGAGCCTGAATGAGTTAGAATTCTTTCAACTGCAAATAAAAGAAACACAACTGAAAATAACACAGCTCAATAAAGGAAATGCATTGACCCATATAACTTTGAAATCCAGTGGTGGATCTTTTAGAGGCTCATATCGTCATCAAGTGAGATATAATGGCAAGAGCTGGTGCAGAATTTTAAGCTCATCAGTAAGGTATTGAAGACAGAATATAAAAAATATAGAAGGAACCTGGATTCTAGACAACTGGAGCCGTTATATCAGCCTGAACTACTTATGCTTGAACTGCTTTATGAGAGAAAAGAATGAACCCTTGTCTCGCTGAGAAACCATGTTAATCTGGCTTTTGTTACAGCAACAGAAGCTGTACTTTAACAAATTTATATATGCACACTGAACCTTCAACTATTCCCTTCTCTGCAGCGAGGAAATCAGACAAGTTAGACATGTTGGTCCAAAAATAATTAATTAATTATTTAAACTTACTATGACAATATCAGAAGGAAATAAAAAGTGTTTGCAGTACCAAAGAAAATTCCAAAAGTTCAGGCTCTGTTTAATTCCCTTTTATTTACAACCCAAGGCCATTCTAGTATAAATGCATCTTTTATTCATCATATGATTTCCTTTCAAATACATCTCCCCAGCCTCCCTAAATGAAAGTTAGTTCCCTCCATTTTAATAATTAACTCCATTTTAAGGTAACTTTCTTATTGTAAAATCAATATCATGGAGAAGAGACTAAAACATTACCAAAACTACAAAGATTTTAGTGCAATACATCACAGTATCAGTTACATCCCCAATTCCATTTTTTAAAAACACCCTTGCTTTTGCTCACGAGTTTTTTTTTCCCCAAGAACAAAAATATTTTACAGTCACCTACTAATATCTTGCTTTTGCTCTGTCTTTTGCTGACCTGGCCATAGTCCCTAAACTGGCTGAACACATACTTTCTATTGAACATGCATAATAAATTTTCTTTCTCCAGAGAAATACACATTCTCTCCCTCTTCCAATCGATGTTACCCAACACTTACTATCTGATTATCAACATAGTTCTCTAAGTTTTTTTTATCTCCTCTGAAAATAAGCTTGTAAGTTCAATGTTTTCTAGATGTATTTTTCCATTTTGACCAGTGTATACCATCAATTTCTCATCTGATCAACTTTTCCAGAATCAATCACAATATTTAATGACCCCATAGTATATTTCTGACATCTAGGTATTGAATAAATTATTTTTAATAAATTTATTAATATCCTCCTCCTACTTCCCTTTAACCAAATTTCTTTAAGATATAACTTGTACAAATTCCTATATATGTAGCTTTGGGATTTAAAAAAAATGTACAATGGTTTTTTTCTATCATCGTATAAAAAAACTGCAAAGTAAAAACACGTAGGCAGGCATGTGACGTCAGCATCAGGGTGGAGTGAACTCTTCCTTAGTCTCTTCCTCATAAGATACAATGAAAGAAGCATTCATAAACCAACAGAGGACATTCACACAACACAATAGATGTCCGAGAGATCCACACAGCAATGCGTCTGAAGGTCGGGGTACTGGAACCCCCAGGAGGCAGTGGAAGGAAGTAAACAGATCTCCTCTCCATCCTAAATGGCAGCAATCTAGAGTGTAGAGCCTTGTTCTGTGGCCAGCATGTGACACTGAAGGGAGAAGGGAGGAAAGAAAGCCTTCTGTGGGAATGTTTGCACTCTTGGAGTTGCCTGCAAGCCTGTTGGAATGCTCCACTTTGAGGCAGCTAAGCAATCATGGGGGCATCCACACCAAACCAAGCAGCCCAGGCAGGCAGACAGCTAGTGCAGAGCATGGTCACGTGGGATCATGATGTGAAAGAAAGAGTCCCTCCTCCCCCTCCTGCTTAGTTCACCAGCGTGGCCAGCCAGCCAGAGCAGGGCATCCCTGCCAGAGCACCTGCACATATGTGTGAAAAGCAACAGTGGCCACCGGGCAAACATGGACAGGTCCTGTGGGCAGAGCTTCCACTAAACAGGCACATGTACCAGGGGCCACAGGAACATGTTCCTTCATATTCAGTGGAGTAGAGAGGACTATTCATTTAACCATAGAGTAGGAACCCTTTTCTTCAGTCTGATTGAGCTAATGTAGACCATGTGCCTACTTTTGGACCAATAATAACCATCAGGGAATACCATATGTTGATTGCTTTAAGCCAAGGCTTCTGAACTATCATTGGTAAGAATGAAGGAGTACCATAATTGGCTTAGACTAACAAGGATTAACTCTGAAAACAGAGTCAATGTTACCCGAGTCAAAAAGACTGTTTGAAGGAGAGGTGGATAACCTAATACATTACAGTTGAATGCAGTCTACAATGTTGTTTAAATGCTTCATCTTTTTATATAAGGCGAGATTTTATAATAGTCTACAGTCGTTATAGTCATAAAGTAGAAAAGCAGTACTCTCCCGACATACATGGCGAAGCCAATGTTTGTTCAAGCATCCTTTCTTCAAGTCGACCACCGTTCATGATATCTGATTTTCTGGGAGATAGTGAGAGAAATGAACTTCCTTCCTCTGCTACCAATATACTCCTCTACAAAATATCCTCAATTACTTAATGCAGTTGGGTAAGTTGTGTCAGAGTCAAAAACTATCTCATTACGTGGAGGAAATAGATTGGGAATATACCTAAGCAGTCCAGTGAAGAGAAGCATGCATAAGAGCAGGAACATTTTATTCATTGCCACTGCTGTCATCTCTGGGATATAACAGTGCCATATTAAGTAAAAGTTTGATAAAATTTTGTTAAATAAATGACTCTTTCTTGACTACATACATAAGCCTAGAATTTAGTCTCTTGAAATATTTCTGTTTTACTAAGTGTTTATAGTATTTTTAAATTATATACTACTTTATCCTACCAGGTATTAGGCTCATTGGGAAAGATATTACTGTGGGTGTTCACTTTTACTTTGCATCAATCTTCATTAATGATTCTAAAAGACAACTAAAAAAGTAGGGTCTTTATTTTCTTCTTTCATCACAGAATCTCCTTCTCTACAATAATGACTATATTGTATCATTCTTAAAAGGTATTTAGCTAACTTCAAGTGAGGCCATATTAAAATATTATGAACAATTTTAATAATTTAATAAAACCTATTTATATTCTTGATGCAAATCTATGTGCTATTTTAATGTCTAAATAAATATTAAATTTTTCAAGATTGTTAGAAAAACAGCATATCCATATATCAACCAAAAAGTCAAACATTTTATGTGTTTTTTAACTCTTTAGGTATAAGTTTTCAATGAGAATATGCACTTATTGCAATGTCATTCAAAAGTTTGGCTAGTTTATCTTCTCTGTTTATATGCTACCAAAGGGTACAGGTTGACAGTTCGAAGGCAGAAATCCCTGTCTGGTGTGTCATGTTAAGTTGCATCAATCGTATCCTGTTCAGGAAAATGTCTCAATTGAACGCAACAGGACTGCTGTAATCTGAAATCCCTTAGCCCTAACAGCCAGCATTACCTAGGAAAGTGAGAAAGATAAATTTTGAGTGGTACTTTTCAGTTCTGTCCTGTAAAGCAAACTATGATGTCAAGTAACCAACCGCTTTTAAAAACTAAAATCAAAGGAAAGTGTCCAGAAGATCTTGCTTGGTTTTGCGTACTCAAAATATTTTAAGATGCAAGAATCCTCCTTCTGCTTGAGTTGGCAGGAGACCAGGCTTGGATCTATCAGAATTTCTGGTCAGACTGCTCAGCACATATTCCACAGGACACGTTATAACCTCTGGGGAGTAATTACTCTGCAAAGGGTTAGCAAAACAGAGCTCGGACGCTGACGGGCAGGCCTCACACTTTGCTAAACTGTATTGGCAATGCTGTCCAGACAATAGGTAATGCCTCAAGAACAATTCAAAGGTGACATCAGAGAAAATGTAACTGAACTGAGCTTACTAACAGTTGGGGCTTCTTTGTAATGGCTAGTGTCAGTAAACTGTGGGAAATTCACTTTAAACTGATTTCATCCAGCTTTGTAAATAATTCCCCTTCCAGCAAGTTAGAGAAAAACTATTTAGGAAATCATATTGGGGTATTTTAGGACTCTTCACAGGCAATTTGTTACTGCTTTCTCCATCATAACTTCCTAGAAATGTAACCAGTTAGCTTTAAAAGAAATGTCATATTACAGCAATATCTCACCTGTCTCACCAGAGATCACATGTCCACAAAATATTGTCAAGAAACTGGAAGAAAACAAGAATCTTCTCAATCACTAAAATAGATGTATGTAAAAGTAGATTTTTACATACACTGATGTATGTAAAAATATTCTTGGGGCTGACCTGGTGGTGTAGTTGTTAAGTATGAATGCTCCACTTCAGCAGCCCAGGGTCGGCAGGTTCAGATCCTGGGTGTGGACCTACACACCGCTCATCAAGCCATGCTGTGGCAGCATTGCACATGCAAAGTAGAAGAAGATTGCCACAGATGTTAGCTCAGGGCCAATCTTACTCACCACAGAAAAAAAAATTCTTATTCCATCATTGCTCATTATCATTAAACATTTACTCCATATACCATCACTACTCATATTCAAACTCCACCACAGCCCTGAATCTATGCTTAACAAACAAATGGGTTATACTTTTACTTTTTATGGTTACTTTTCGATGGAAGAATATGTTGACTAATAGCTATAAGAGCCTGGTTCTTTTGTCAATTGTGCTACTTATATTCATTATCAGCAATAGATAATAATTCAGATTTATATGAACTTGAGTCTATTTGGATGATAACTTCTAAATCATCTGGTACATTTTGGTAGGCAAGGACCTTACTATTCGTTTTCATTGGTAATAATATGGCATCAGGTGAGTTTTAACTTGATGTCTGTTTGTAGCGACTCAGGCCATGTTGTAGAGGATACGCAGATTACACTGAAGAGCAATTATTCTCTTAATAGTTAACCAACCAACATTCACTGTCACCTTGAGACACTTAAGTTGTTTCTGTGGCCATCCTGGCAACAGCCTTTAATTCCTCGACAGCTTTCTTCCAATGTGAATAATGTTGCTAGTCATAACAATGAACGTTAAGAATCAAGAAACTTTTGTATTTCTTCATCACAAGAAAAGTGTGAGTATTTTAAATACAATATTATCATCTTAAGGGTCTTTTTTTTTGCCTTTGACTCTTAATTGGCTAAACTTACTTTGGAAGACTGACATATTAGATCATTTTCTTTTTTTATTACTCAATGGAATTAAAATAATTTTAATATAGTATGGCAGTCAGCCAGCCCTGGTGGTCTAGTGGTTAAGATGCAATGCTCTCGCTACCGTGGCCCAAGTTCATGTCCTGGTCAGGGAACCACACCACCTGTCTGTCCTTTGTCATACGGTGGTGGCTCCCTATTGCTGTGGTGCTGAAAGTTATGCCACCGATATTTCAATACCATCATGGTCACCCATGGTGGACAGGTTTCAACAGAGCTTCCAGACTAAGACAGATTAGGAAGAAGGACCTTGCCACCTACTTCTTAAGAAATTGGCCTGGAAAACTCTGTGAATAGCAGCAGAGCCTTGGCTGATACAGTGCCAGAAGGTGAGACAATGGCACAAAAAGAATGGGTAGGGTTCCTCTCTGCTGTACACAGGGTTGCTAGGAGTCAGGATTCAGAACCTACTCGACGGTACTAAGAATAAAAACTATAGTAGTAAAAATATTTAACAGTTGAACAATGCCTTTAAAATACTTTCATTTATACAATATTATGTTATTTTAACCTCATATTTGGTAGAAGTTATGGACTGATGATTTTGTAGGGAAATTAGACACTTTGGTTAAATGAATTGCCTAAGATCCGTATAGCTAGAACATAATTAAGCTGGTTGTAAAATTCAGGTCTCCAGTACTCAAAGGAATACTTTTCACAACCATAACAGCTAGTTCATTCATCTCCAGATAAAATTTTAAGTGGGTGACTAAAGTTCTGATAGATCTTTCCACCCAATGTGAAGCAAATATCTAAATAACCAATTTCAGAATCTAAAACCAATTGGCAGCTGGTGCCAGAAAGATGAATGAACAATCCTTAGATGACCACCTCCCCAAGAAATAGCAAACCAAGAATGCAGAACTATGCCCAATAAAAAGGGACAGTTTTTCTTAGAATCTTTTTCTTCCCTAAAGAGATAGATTTGTGAGCATCTTGTTATAACCTCTACTACTTTTTTCAGCTGTTACATTCCATCTTTTCCTTTGCTAGCACATTCCCTTCAAAACAAAGAATGTAACATCAAATGGTCTATGTTGTCTGTCTGAGGGAGTAGCCAAATGTTCTAATTGACCCACAATATTTTGAGCTTCTAGCATATATTTAAAGTTTGTGGACATTGAAACTCTATCTCAGAAATAAATTATTAATGCAAATAAAAAACCATAAAACATTATTTAAATGGATTATACACAGTCATACACAAAATATATAAAAAATATATAAAAAATTGTATACTAAAACAATTTCCAAGCATTGCCTCAAAAATTCTGAGTTTTTTTCAAAAATAATTAAATATTTTCTCTTATTTCTCAGTTGGTACAATTTCTCTCATATCTTGGGCTTGAGAATATTTATCCTAATGTCAAGGTCAGTGCTACTTTTGTTTAGGTCAATAGGGAACAATTAGTCTTGTACATTCCTTTCCTTTCTCTCTATATATTTATTGGTTATCTACTAGGTATTCTAAGTGCTTCAGCAACATCAGTCAAAAAAACAAGATCTTAGACTTCCAGACTGTTCATTCCAGCAAAGAGAGACTAAGCAACAATAAGCAGTAAAGAAAAAGCATAATATATTAAGAAACTATATAATATGTTAGGAAGTGAAGTTGTGGTAGGGTACCAGAGTTTGGGCTCAAGGCTGGTGTTGGTTACAATATTGAATAGGTGGTCAGGTTTGGCTTCATTGAGAAGTCAGGACTTGAGATAAAACCTGAAAGAGGTGAGAAATCAGCAATGTAGATATTGTTATAAGAGAACAGCTGAGTGAAATCCCTGAGGCAGGAACAATTCCAAATTTAAAGGCAGAGCCAGGAGTGTGACTATAATGGAGTGAGCCAGAGGAAATTACTGGATATATGGGCATAAAGCAAAGTGTATGTGAGGGGATGAGGTATTAGGAATAAAAGACAAATTAATCAGGGCTTTCTAAATTTTTGGAATAATTTTGGCATTTACCCTAAGTGAAATGGAAAACCATTGCAACTTTTCTGACGAAATCTTGGTTGAGTAAAGATTACCTCCCCCCACAATCACATCCAGCACCTTTTTCTTTAGTGAAAGATTGGGGAGAAGAGCCACCTTCTGTAGATAATATACCTTTGTAAAGGAGGGTTGATAAAAGGGATGAAAGCCAAATCCAAGGGTAAATTCAGATAACTACATTAAGTTTCATTTTGAGGAAGGAATTCAGTTTAACAAATAGTGCAGATTTTCCATCTAGACTCCTTGGTTTGCTTGTTCAGTTTCTTAACCACCCACTGGGTACCAGAAAGGATATTCAGACTCTGGTTAATTGCACTGGTCCTTAATATTTAGTTTTAGATTTATGGCTTAGTTCATAGAAGAGTTTAATAATTTTATAAACCTATGTAAAAACATATTTAAAATGGAATGATTTAAGTAAAATATTATTTTACCTAGATTCTAGATGTACAATTTCATGAACTGTTTCTGAATTCGATATGAGTAACAATTCATTCACTTCTAACTGAATCTACTAATAAATCATTGGACTATGTTTGTTATGTGAGGCTGAAATAAAATAGCTCTGTATTCAATTATTTGGAAAACATATCTGCTCCAATTCCAGGAACCAAAGATGCCATTAGAGGGATTACGAAGTCAATTCAACAAGCATTGACAGAGCATTAACCATGTGTCAAGCCCATGCTTGAACCTATGAGGAACACAAATAAAAAGTAAATGAAGTGGCATGAAATAAAACAAAAATGTACGACTGTTTTGGTCCTAAATAAATTAATAATCTATCAGAAAAAAATAGACGATTAGGTCTATAGGGAAGAATACTCTGTCTGATCAATCCTCTGAGGTTGTCCTTTTTCCTTCTGTCACACCCTCCAACCCTCATGCTCATTTTGGAAAAAAATAATTGTTTAGTGATTAAGAAACAAAAAAAATGATCCGGCCATGATCTTTGCCGTCAACAGCCTATGACTTTCTTTTGTCTGAGTTCAATTAAAGTAATTAAGTTCTGTTGCTGGAAATACATCATCAAGAAATGTTCATGCTTGAGGTATAATTAGGAAATATCTATATATTCAGATATACATGTACGTATTTGTATACATGTCTGTTTCTCTGTGTGTGCAGTTTATTGTTCACCACTTATAAAAATTAGGAAAACAGTAAGTATGAAAGCAGGCGAATATATTCTATTTTATTTGTACATCCTAATGTAAGCAATTAGACAAAGGGTCAGTGAACATTTTCTTTAAACGTTTAGATAGTAAATATTTCAATAGTACTTTGTTTACAAAAACAGATAGTGGACTGGATTTGTCCCAAAGACTGTTGTTCTGACCTCTGATTAGACTATTAATTACTTAGTAGTAGTGCCCATATGTTGGTCATCTCTGTATCTCTGATCCTAACACATCTGGCATATACTAGAAATTCAACAAATACTTGTTGAGTAATTAACAGATAGTAAACATAATTTAGAAGACTGCATAATTATGAAAATAATATTGACAGCTAAAAATCCCATTTAAGTATGTAAACACAGTAGCCTAATTGGTAAGTCTGATGTGCTATGATCAGTTTCCAGAACGATCAATTCTTAATTCTAGAAAACTCTAAATAAAAGATTCTGAAACCAAGTCAGCCCAGGATAAAAAGAAAATGGAAAGTGGTCAATTACTTGAGTGAAATGGAACTGTTTAGAGAGCAATCTAGCCTCTTTTAAGAGGGAGGAAAGGAGATAATGAATTTAAAGGGCATGGAACTTCAAGAGTTAATGTTGAGAAATTAGGGATTTAGAGATCCATGCTTCCATTCTCTAGCTACTGTAAGACTTTATGGCCATATTTATTTTTTAAACATCATCAATAAAATCTAAAGATAAAATGATTCCAATAGCAATAATATGATTTCACAAAATCAAATATTCATTTTCATACTTTGTAATATGCAGTATAAAGCAGCTATTTATCAATATAAAAGTCAGAATAATAAGGAAAATCACACAGTGAAAGACAATAATTTATAAATACATATTTTCTGGCACTGTTTAACTTAGAGCTATCTGAATAAATTAATGAGGGCTTAGGTCTTTAAAAGTCACTAAATATTAACATCACCTTTACAATATATCCTGGGACAGTTGAAACTGATCCCTATTATATGGAAGCTCTAATTTCAAAGACTCTGAACTGTGGGAGAAGTTACTGACAAATTCTTTGATGTTTGTAACTATCTATCACAAGGACAAAACCAAAACTGTATACATACTTTCCAAACATTTGGGGAAATGATTTACAATCATATGACCTGTTTTTTCAGAACTTCTTTCTTCTAGGGATTTCTTCTCTAGTGAGGGAAAGTAAATGACCAAAGACGAAATCAGACATCAAACTAGTGAAATAAATATGAAATCAGGACTACTTAATATGTAACCACATGGGGAAAGAGCCCAGCTGTATGCAACAACTAACTTGATCCGTATAAGAAAATATGAAATCCACTAACTAACCATAACATGAAGGATTTAGGAAGTCATTTTTTCTTTTTTATTATCACTAATAATGTATTGACAGTAAATTTGGGACACATATAGATTGTACTCTACTAATTTATTCGATGTAGACATCCACCTTTAGCTCTTTTTTTTTGTCCTCAATCCCAGAGCTAGAGGAAGAATGAAAGAATAACCACCACCTGACTTTCTTCTTACCTCACCTCTTCCTCCTTCTACTCCTTCCTCCCCGTCCTCCTTTCTTATGCATCCTCTTTCTACTCCTCTATTGCCTTACTCCTTACCTATCATCATCATCATTTATGCACGTATTCATTAATTTCTACTTCAAAAACACTTTCACGTAATATGCATGATTGGTAATGTGTAATAGAAAAGAAACATGAATAGGGTGTACGAGTGATATGTGGCTAAAAAGAAGATAAACAAAGAGGAAATCAATATCGATAACTGCATAAATTATCTGAAATTCAACCATTTGCTGAAATGGAAAACATGCTGCAAAGCCCTTGGGTATAATCACACTTCTTTTTAGACAGCTCTCACTCCTAGACAGTCCCCCTTCACTAGGAAATTTTCAGTTGAGTTTCAAATGCATAGGGAAGCCGGTTGTATGAGGATAGGTGATAGAGCTAGACAGCAGAGGTGGTGTTGTGATTATTTTGTGGGTGAAACTCAGATGGGCTTAGTTCTTCAGTAAGATTTTTCATTTAGTCAAAATAAGTTTATTAAGGATATTTATGTTCCCATTAGTGTACTAATTGAGGGTGATGTGGTAGGAAAGAAATTAGACATGATTCCTCAAAAAATATATGGTCTGATGGAAAAGAGAGTCAACTATTAATCATATTATAGGGAAATTGTTACAAATGTGAAACGAGCTTCAATGTAGTATATTAGGTCATGCTTTACCATAGAGAGATTGAATAATATTCAAAAGACTATGTAAAATGCTCCCTTGACCATGAGAGTTATCTTTAATTATCTCCACGCATCATTGACTCCGTGGTGGTAACGACTTCCTAAGAATGATTATTCCGTTATGAGTCTCGAATATAGTACCTAACTGGATCCTCAGATAAACTCTAATTCTGATACTCAGAGACATTTTGGCCAGAGTCACACTGCAAAAAGTTGGTAGAACTGATACTAGGCCAGATCCAAGTGGTTCTGAATCACACACAGGTGAATGCACTTTCATTTTCATGGATATCAGATACATATGAATGACATTGTGTAAGTGCAGTTAATAGCCTGTAATGCCCAATTTATATTTTCAGGCTCATCTATGATTCTTGTGATGGTCAAGGTTATCTCTCTTCAGACTTGGGAGGTGAAAAACTGAGTGGCAGCACCCACTGATCATGAGATGCCCTTTATCACTTTGTTTTAGTGCTGTATTAAAAGCTGTGTCATATAATGAAAATAGCAGATGATTGGCAATCTCAGTATTTAGTCTTCATTTTGACACATATTCATTTTTGACCTTAAATAATCCACTTAAATATTTTATGTATAAACGCTCCTGAGTATAAATTCAGGAAATTAACTAAGATTGTTCACCTATTTTCCTACCTGTAGGAAATTATTCCACAGAGGTTCTCAAAAAGATCAAAAGATTAAACTGCCTCTATCTTGCCAAACTTTCTTTCTGTAACTGATCTCTCTACATTTTAAGATAACGAATCTTTTAATAAATAAGGAATTCACCTTAAAACTGCGTGTATGAAACCACTAACAGCCAATTTGATTCACAGCAGTCAAAGTATCTGAATGACAGACTAAATAATTAAGTGAAATAATATTTTGCAATAGTCATTATTAATCACTAAATTAGCGTAATGTCCTTCTAGTGATTTGTTTAATAATTCTATCACTATTTCTTACAACACATTCTGGAATAACCAGTCACCTTTGGCTATCTTTTAGAATGCGCTGAAATTGAGATTTGATCTGGCCTTGGCAGGACTTCAAGCAAAGAAATTGTTCATCGATTTGGACGGGGTTGATTGGAACTCTTTGTTTCACAGGAGCCATGATCCTACCTTGCTATTTTTTATTTTTTAAAATATATAGGACAAAACCTAGGAGAAGTATACCTATTTTAAAAAAATGAAATGGTATGAATTTGAGGTGGACGAAGGCAGGCACGGAAAGTAAATGGTCATCCGTGTGCCTGGGCCACCTTCTCACATCTTGAAAGCGGAATGCATCAGTAAAGGTTACGAACTCAGTCTCTCAGATTTAAATTCAAAGAAGTTTTCAAAGTTTCTGTTGTGTCATAATCTGAAAAAAATTTTTTTGAAAAAGTTTAATCCTTTGTTTGAAGTACTTGGCTATTTCCATTAATAAAAATTTTCAATTAAAAAATCTACAAAACATATGTAAAATTAATTTATTGGTAAGATCTTTTTATAATTCTATTAGATTGTTGCTTGTAAAATTGCTGTTATGGTTATTAACCAGACACCACAGATAGACATTTTAATGAGAATAGAGAATTTTATGCAATTTAAAAACAGTCTCTTGGTGTCAAAAACAGCCATGTAGCTTGCAGCGCTTCTGAGAAGTCTCTCCAGTAATTAAAGAGATGAGTATGGTAATGTCTTCCTCTTACTGGGAGAAAACAAGGCCCATTCAACCTTCACTATTATGTTTTCTATTCTATCTTCAGTCTCTCTTTTTATTTTTTTTCTTTGATTGAAGATAAGGACGTTAAAAAGATTCTTCTAGAATAGTTGCAGAGGATGTAATGAGAAAAGTCACAGACTTCACTTTAAGTGGGATATCTTAGGCTATAAAATTCTTCTACACTCTGAACTTGAATGGAGTACAACTATATAAGGAAACAACAGTTTGAGTCAAAGTAAAGAAAACTAAAATATCTATCTCAAAAAAATTGAAAAAGCTATTTATCCTTAAAACCCCTACTTTGATGATCCCATTAAATAATAAACTGATCACTAGTTTTACTAGTTTTGTGAAGATATTATTCAATCTCTCTCATTTTTTTTTTAGTGAACTCTAACAGGGATTAGAAAACTCTGCAATATAAGGCCAAATCTGACTCACCATCTGTTTTTGTAAATAAAGTTGTATTAAAACATCCATATCTCGTCCCTTAAAATGTGGCCTATAGGTGCTTTTGCACTACAATGGCAGAGTTGACTTGTTGCAACAGAGACTATAGAGCCTGGAAAACCTAAAATATTTAATATCTGCCCCTTTACAGAAAAAGTTTGCTAGGGGCTCTAGGCATATCTCCCTAATGGGAATTATTACGCTGTCAAATAAATGAGAGTGCATTCTTCTAACTCAGTGAGTTAAAAGACAAAGAAGTAAGTTCCTATAATCTATAACTAGAAGAAAATAAATAGCAAGGATACTCTGGAAAGTTATAGCTCAAGCAATAACTTCGTCAATGGGACAGAGTTTTCTACCAAAACTGAATGTCACATTCACTGAAATGTGATTATTCCGATTCATCTAACATTTCGTTGAGTACCTACACTGTTCTAGGCATTTTATCTAAGCCTTGCGAGTTCATCATCATAACACATTTTTGAAGTGGTTATATCACACTTTATAGTCAAGGAAACCTGGAATTAGAGAAAACAAATTGCCTAAAGTCATTTATCTCGTCTGCAGTATAGCCAGATTTCAAACTCAGACGTCCTGACTTTCCTCTGGCCAGTTTAGGACCTCAGAATAGTTTAAGTCCTACCTGATGTGTAGGAAAGAGTGAGGCGAATGTTCTCAAACTGTATAAGAAGAGGTGATTATAAATTATATATCTAAGCCCTACTGAAAATATTTTGATTTCACCAGTCTGCACAAAACCAGATATCTTTATTTTTTAGCGAGCACCGCTAGTTATTCAGACTAATTTGTTTGCAGTTCACTTTACCTCCACTAAAATGTGAAAAAAAGAGATGCTATGCAGGAAAGGCGTCTTCAGTATACTTTGCTATTTAAGGTGAAGAGCAGAAAACCGTAGTGTGACAAAACCCAAAATAAGTTAAATGCAAGAGCTGGTTTTCAAAGTGGATGATTCCAATTTAGTTCATGAAGAAATCTGAATAATTACTATTTTCTTTGTGAAGGCAAGGAAATTTTATTTTCCCTAAAATACAGAAATAGGTTTTGGGGAAAAAGTAGTTAGCTCTGTTTCTTTGTTATTTGGTCAATTTTCTGAGTTAATGGAAAAATCCTTTTATATATATGGGAGACATTTAATTAGGAATGGAAATTTTATGAATCTGGCAGATATCATTTTTCAGATTGTCACATTGATAGATAAATTCTCCCAAATGAATCCCTGCAGAAGAAAGGGAAAGTGTTTTTTTCTTTTTTCTTTTCTTTTTTTTTGTTTTTACCACAGGCAATGGAGACTTTTGTGATTAAATGTCAGGATTATAGGCTTAAAATGTCAGAGTTACATCTTGTGCTGATACAAGAAATTTTAATTTCAATACTGATTCAACCTTATGTTGTACTTTTCTTTCCTTTGTGTTTACATCATTTAAATTTAAATTCTTTAGAGCTTAGAATCTCCATGGTCCAAAACACCTGTTGTCTCTACCTGTCAAAATGAACCAACCTATCTTATTTTTCTTGTTGTTAATGAACTTGACATTTCTCTAGCAATTGAGTTTACATTGACTTCTGGAGTTCTTACTAAAATGGTCCATCAGCTGTGCAATGGATTGCCAGCCTTCTTTAAAATTCTTATATAGTGCAAACTTAAAAAAATATAAATTGAATTATTTCACTTCTGTAGGGAGGTGGTCTCTTGAGGACAGAATTAGTGGGATATTCTATTTGAAAGAAAGTGATCCTGAGAAATAAAAATGTAAGTTCCTCCTGTGAATATACAATCTAGCCTTTTGGAAATATTAAACATGCATTCATGAAGGGAAACAATGCCAGAACTGAGATCAGAAAATGTAATTAAAGAAAAGAAGGAACTGTGTTTGAGGTAAGAAGAGAGAAAGTACACTAAAAATAGTGCAATAATTATTCTCCCTAAAAATTTTTGCATTGTTGTTTAGTTTTGTGCTCAGAAGCATTTTTCAACATAATTCTATAAAAAAGAACTTTCTATTAATTCTATCTAGATAAGACATCTTTTTCAATTCAATAGAAAGCACACCACATCACCTAAGACCAGGTGTATTTTATGGCATTCTGTTCAATTTAGAATATTCCAGCCCTCACTTACCTAATCTGTATAACTTCATTATGCTTTTCCAGTTGAAGTCAATCTGGTCACAGCATAGCAAATTTACCAATTCAAACTCATAAATTTAATTTAACAAAAGTTATTTCATTTGATTTGATTAGTGAAATACTTTTTCTTTCCTGTGAAATGAATTGAATTAAGTTAAACAAAGATCTGAAGTCAGACTGGTCCTGACCCATTTAATTCCATTCCAGCTTATGGAACAGGATCAGATATTGTACACAACATTTAATTTAATTAACTTGTATTTCATTCCTCCTTTTCATTAATTTTAACCTAAAGTATATCCTCATTCTACAAATCTCACTCTTAATAATATAAGAAACCTAAGATTTTTGCATTTTGTAATTAATCTTCTTCTTTTGGTAAATCTGTAAGTTTTCCAAAACTAAACTTTTAAAAAGGATCTTTATTAATAGAATTAAATCATCTGTCTTCTCAATCACTATTAATTGTATGTTCCAATATTTACACCCTTCTGTGTATAAGGCGCTTCGCTAAGACTTCAAAGTGTAAGGGCTGGCCCAGTGGCGCAGCAGTTAAGTTAGCATGTTCTGCTTCAGCGGCCCAGGGTTCACCAGTTCAGATCCCAGGTGTGGATGTGGCACCATGTGGCGAGCCATGCTGTGGTGGGCGTCCCACATATAAAGTAGAGGAAGGTGGGCTCGGATGTTAGCTCAGGGCCAGGCTTCCTCAGCAAAAAGAGGTGGATTGGCAGCAGATGTTAGGTCAGGGCTAATTTTCCTTAAAACAAAAAAAAAGACTTCACAGTATATAGATAAGTTGAAAAAGAAAAAACTGCCTTCAGAAGCTTGCAAGCTAGGACAAAAAACAAGAAGCAAGAAAATATTGTAGTGTAATGTGGAGAACTAAGTAGATCACAAAAGAAACATAACAATGGTGGAGGTAAAAGATGAACAGAGACTTCCACTCTGATAACGCCATAGTAAAAAAAGTTTTCCCATTATTTTTCTCAAAATCACCCCAAAACAACAAGAGGAAAGAAAAATAGACACAAAGATATTAAGAAACAGTGAAACCATTAGTTACAAATGAGTGGAAATCTGCATGGACGGGTGGAAGCTGAGCTGCAGCTGCAAGTTGAAGTGAAGCAAAAGAAAGAAATGCTGCATTGTGGATTTCCGAGATAGCCAGGGCCATATCTATTAGAGAGGCAAATTTGTTTGAGATAGAAAACCTAATTCCCTTGTTTGGAGGAAGAGGGACAAATGATTGTGCTGGAACGAGAATCTTACCTACACTAGGTTAAATTACAAGAATCGGGAATCATGGCTAATGAAGGAGTCACAAAGACACACCATATTTGAAGGAAGCTATATGTCCCCAGAGTGGCAAGGAAGACAAGAGATTATTGTATCTTGAATAAGCTCCAGTGGCTTATTTTCATTGGCTGGTGGAAGTAAAGTCTAAGAGTCTCCCCCTGGTTCATAGCCTCATCCTCAGGAACTCATTGTCCCTGCAAGATGTGAAAATGGTCCTGGCTCCTTCCCCTACGAGAATCCATTTCAAAGAATTGATCTGGGAAGAACAGTTACCCTTTGAAAATAAGTTGGAAAGAAGCAGCTAAAGATCATATAAAGACATTATGAATCAAATACAGATGAGACGTAAAAAACAAATGTCATGTAAGAGAACAATCCCCAGAAAAATGATTTATGAAACAAAGGACAATTAAAACTAATTGTTTGCCTTAAATAGAATTCAAAAAGAAGAAAGAAAGAAAAGAAACAATCACTTCTAAGAAATAAGAATACATAACAAAAATCTAAGAGCCTTTATAGAAGATGAAAATAGATCAGAAGGTTATCAGACCTGTGCTCCTGAGCTGTCAAGGCACAAAGATGTGAAAAAAATTTAAATTTTCATAGAAAAGGAAGGAAAGCAGAAAAGACACTAAGGATGATAAAGAATGTTGAAAACACATCAGGAAATATGGAAACCAGAAATGAAAATGGTATTAAAAAAATAAAAACTAAAAATATAAGAGAGGAAATAATAAATAGCTGGAAAGGACATCCAATATATACACAATCAATGTCCCTAAACAATAAAGTTTAAACAAGAAACACAACAAAAATTTTAAGATATAACTTTTATTTCTGAAATTTAGAACAATTTGAATGTACATTTTAAGTATATCATATTTTAGGAAATGTTGATCCAGAATGACTGGCATTAAGTCATATACGAGAAAATAAATGACCATTCATAGGCAAATAAAAAACATTTTGGACAGCCAAGCAAAAAGATAAAGTCATTTGGGGCCGGCCCAGTGTTGCAGCTGTTAAGTTCGCGCTTTCCACTTCTTTACAGCCCGGGGTTTGCCGGTTCGGATCCCGGGTGCGGACGTGGCACTGCTTGGCACACCATGCTGTGGTGGACATCCCACATATAAAGTAGAGGAAGGTGGGGCATGGATGTTAGCTCAGGGCTAGCCTTCCTCAGCAAAAAAGAGGAGGACTGGCAGTAGTTAGCTCAGGGCTGATCTTTGTCAAAAAAAAAAAAAAAAGAGAGAGAGAGATAAAATGGTTTTACTGGGCAAACTTATAGAATGGCCTATGACTTTTGCAAAGCAATGCTGGACGCTAAAATATAGTGGGGAAATGCCTGATGAATCAATCCAGAAAGAAAATGAAAACAGAACAAAATATATCCAAACTATCACTTAAGTGTACTCAAAGGAAATTAGTGTCTATTTTTACGAACATTTTTGGTTTATAGAATTATCAGTATTACTTGTTGAATGCTGAAATAGATCAACTTTATAATAATACAAATTATTTGCATCCATCAGTGTATTTCAAGGCCTTCATAAGTGAGGTTTGTTTTTAACAGCTTTGTTGAGATATAATTGTTAAACAAGAAACTGTACATATTTAAATTACACAATTTGGTGAGTTTTGATATACTGATACACCTGTGAAACCATCACCACAATAAGGTTTTAAATATATCCATCCACTTCCTGAGGTTTCCTTCTGTCTTTTATTTCTTTGTTGTCATTTGTATGTTTGTTTTATTGTAGTAAGAACACTAAACATAATCTCTACTCTCTTAACAAATTTTCTTTTTATTTTTGAGGAAGATTAGCCCTGAGCTAACATCTGCTGCCAATCCTCCTCTTTTTGCTGAGGAAGACTGGCCCTGAGCTAACATCCGCGCCCATCTTCCTCTACTTTATATGTGGGACGCCTACCACAGCATTGCTTGCCAAGTGGTGCCATGTCCACACCCGGGATACGAACCGTCTAACCCCGGGCCACCAAAGCGGAACGTACGCACTTAAGTGCTGTGCCACCAGGCCGGCCCCAACAAATTTTTAAGTGCACAATACAGTATTGTTAACTATAGGGAAAGTGTTGTATAAAATGATCTCTAGAACTCATTCATCTTGCATAACTGACACATTCTTTTAAATGCCTAACAAGAAAGACTATTGTTTCCAAAGGCCATTCTTACATAATCTACTGGAATAAAACCAAGAAATAATTTTAAAGGCCAAACACCTTGCAATGAGAAATCATCTGCTCGTCTTTAAGAATTAGGCCAAAGCACACAAGCGGGTGACGGTTCCAGAACTGAATATAAGTGCTGTAAACTCTGACGAAGTAGAAATAATATAACTAACACAAGAAGGGAGAAAGGAAAGAAGGTTGAAAAACAGCAAAGTGTGCTGGCCTTATCTTTGATAGCTTCAGGCAAAAATATTTTAAAGAAATTAAGAAATTGAGGTCGAAATATAGTTAGATTAAAAGTAAAAACAAAATGACATACTCAAATGAAATCAGGTGATAAGGAGAAAAATGAGAGAAGAAAAAGGACAATACTAATTCCACAGATTTTCATAATAGATATTTAATATATAGTTACTAAAGTAAAAGCTAAGAATATAATGTAAAGTTAGGATTTTCAAACTTAATTACCTGGTTAAGATGATTTTTTCTAAATATTAGAAGAAATATATACACATATAAGGACAGGTGAACTGATTAATGAAAGCAAATCAGCCCAGAAATAGAAACGGCCATATGTGGATACTTGCTTGATGGTAATGTTAGTTTTTCAATAAATTGTCCTTAGAAACTTGGATATTTATAGAGAGAAAAAAACTTGATTCTTACTTGACACTATGCATAAAAGACAACTGCAAGTGGATTCAAAAGCTAATGAGAAGGGGAAAAAAATAAATCTACAAGAAAATAACATGGGAAAATATCTCCATGAATTTGGAACAGTTGAAGACATCTTAAACTGTGTGAAGAAAAGCTGGCCATTAAGAAAAAACTTGACAATTTGGACAACATTAAATGTTTCTTTTTATAAAGAGACATGGTTAAGAGAGAAAAAACAAAGGATAGAACGAGATAAAATATTTACCACACATATAACCACAAAGGATCCATCCGGAATATATAAAGTCCTATAAATTACTAAGAAAAATACAGGAAGTGACTTCACTAGACAATTTTAAAAGACTATCAAATTGCTCATAATGAGAAGGTGCTTAACTTCGTTAGCAATGAAGGAAATGAACACTAAAACCACAGTGAGGTACTCCAACACAAACGCTAGCAAGTCACAAATTAAAGGTCTGATAATATCAAGTACAGTGACAAAGTGAAACAATTGTATCTCTCTCTGAAACTCATTTTGCATTATTTGCTAAAACTGAATATGAAAATAGTTAATGAAAGTATCAGGAAGCTTACTGCTAGAACCCAACAGAAAAGTGTGCACATGTTCACCAAGAGACCTGTACAAGAATCTCCAGATTTATATTAGCTTCAAAAGAGAAGCCTTCAAATATTCTTCAGGAATAAAATTAATAATATTTTTTAATGTAATATATTCATGCAGTGGAATATTTTAGAGCAATAACAATGAGCATATAATTGCTACATGCAAAAACACTGATTTTTACTGTATACAAATCTAATGAAAATCTGCATTACAAAATATCAACACAAAGGCAAAGACATATTAAAAAATCAAAGGGAAATATTTGTAACTTACATCCCATGCCAAAAGAAAATATCCCTAATATGTAAAGAGCACCCATTAATTAGTTTAGAATTTACCAAAAGTCCAATAGAAAGATGGAAAAAGGATATACTAGAACTTAAAAAATAGAGAATATAACCACTTTTTAAAGATGGGGAAAAACTCAATTGTACTTATAAAAGCATAAGGAGAATTCAAAATTAACTTGAGAATCTATGTTTTTTTCAAACTCGTATTAATTATATTGTGTTGATAATATGTGAAGAAACAGGCTGTCTTACATTGTTTGCAGGAGTGTAAATTATGATAAATCTCTAAAGAAGGAAATCTGGAAATATTTCTCAAAATTACAAGTGCGTATAACATTTGAAAGCAAATACGTTTTTAGAAAGTTACCTAAAGATATGTTCATATACATGTGGAGCCACACATCATAAATGTTATTCAATGCAGCGTCACTTTGATGAGAAGCCTGGCCACTATTTAGATATTGATCAACAGGGAGATGCATAAATTAATTATGATGTATATAAACTATATAACCATACAAAAGAATGAGGAAGCTTTTTGTGTCGTAATATACAAATTTTTGCAGAAAAAATATTAACAAAAGCAAGGTACAGAATAGTAGGTATAGCACTCCATCAATTTTATGAAAAGCTTTTGGATTGTTGAAGGGCAAGGATGAAAGGAAGACTCATTTTTATATACTTTGAATTTTGAAAAAATATTATAGCATTTCCTATCTAAAGTTTTGGAAACTGCAATTAATGTTAATAGTTAAATCCACAGACATTGAAAGGATAACAAGAAACTATTATGAAAACCTTACAACGTAATATTTAGCAATTTATATGAGATGAACTGATTCCTGGAAAAATGCAAATTAACAAAAGAAATACACAAAAAAGTAGAAAATCTGAATATTCATATATCTAGAAAAGAGAGAAAATTTTTTAGCAAAATCTTTCCAACAAAAATATTTTCAGGCCCAGATGAATGTATTTGTGAATTCTATCAAAAAGAAATCAGGAAGAAATAATACCAATGTTCCATAACATCACACAAAAGAGTAAAAGAAGAAGACAACTATGATAAAATAGCTTGTATTGACTAATCCTTCTGCCAAAAATAGCCATAAAATGGGCCAGTCCCCGTGGCCTAGCAGTTAAGCACGGTGTGCTCCCTTGGGCGGCCCAGGTTCAGATCCCAGGTGCAGACCTACACCACTCATCAGCGGCTGGGCTGGAGTGGCAACCTGAATAGGAAATAGAGGAAGATTGGCAGCAGACGTTAGCTCAGGGTGAATCTTCCTCAGCAAAAATCCCCCAAAGAAACCAAAAAAGCCCCAACATAAAATGCAAACAAAATACACAGAAAGACACTGTCTGAAATCTTCAGAAAGGAATTAAAGCAGGTGGGCTGCAGTTCCTGTGGGAAAGAAACACAAGGTAAAGAGTTCCACATGTACCCCAGCTCTTTCCCTGAGGCCGTTTGCCAGTTGAAAGTTTTGGAGAATAACATGCTAGAAGAAAGCACCAGGCTTATAAGCCTCAGGACTGAAGCCCAGAGATGCCAAGTTTTGAGTAGCAAAATCCTGGGAAGTGAGGGATCACAAAGGGGTAAGCCTCAAAATGTGTGCAGGTTCCTGTCGATCTTTGGCTAACTCCAAAGTTACTTATGCGTCAGGCAAAGCTCTTAACAGCCTACCGTAAAGAGAAATTGCTTGGCCAGAGAAATAAACAAGTATTTAGGCAGCTGTATTTTCTTGAGGAAAGAGATGTTGAATTTGGAACTCTTCCAGGGAGGAGTGACTAAGTCACCACTCCAGGCTTTACGTAAGATGACAGAAGTTCAAGCCTCTCTAAGGTGAAGTGGGTAGGTCATCAGTCTAGGCTTTCTGGTGGGACAACAGAAGTTTAAGCTCCTACAAGGTGCAGTGTTTAGATGATCACTATTCTGTGCTTTCAGGTGAGATGATTGTAGTATCTATCTATCTATCTATCTATCTATCTATCTATCTATCTATCCATTTATCTATCTACCTATCTAGAGAGAAAGAGAGCAAGATTTATGAGGAATTGGTTCACCTGATTATGGAAGCTGGGAAGTCCCAAAATCAGCCATTTCAAGCTAGAGACCCAAGAAAGTCAGTGGTGTAATTCAGTTCCAGTCTGAAGGTCAGAAAACCATGGGAGCTGATAGTGTAAATCCCATGGCTGAAGTGGAGATGAGATGTCCCAGCTCAATCAGTGGGGCAGGATAAAAAGGGATAAATTTCTCCTTTCTCCCCTTTTATTCCAGTCAGCCTTCAATGGATTGGATGATGCCCATCCACACAGGGCAATCTACTTTACTGAGTTCACCAATTCAAATGCTAATTTCATCCAGAAACACCATCATAGACACACCCAGAAATAATCTTTAATCTGGCTACCTCCTGGGCAGTCAACTTGATGTGTAAATTTAACCATTACAAGAGCAAAGGCAAAATTTAAATAGACTGATCATAATAAAACCTAAAATAAACCCTTGATGAAATCAAAGTGATCTCCTAGTTTCTGTCTGCTGGAAGAAAATGTAATCAATTTTAAAGTAAAAAAACATAATGCATCACCTCTAAGATTTTCATATAAAATTACAAAGTATGCTAAAAAAAAGCAAATAACTAAAAATGAAAAGAAAAGAAAATACAATGAAATAAACCCACAGATGATTTAAACATTGGACTTATCTTAGGTTGTTTAAAATAGTTATGATTAATATATTAAGAAAATATTAGAAAAAGTTGGCAGAATTCACTACACATCAGTAATGTATAATTTTAAAAGACAGGTGGGAATCCTAGAAATGACAAGCGCCATAGCTGAAAACAGAAATCAAAAGATGAGTTTAATAGACAATTAGACATGACAGAAAAAGTATTAATAAACTGACTGGATTATAGTGATCAGAGAGGTAAATGATAGGAGATAATACTGGACAGGTGGATTAGAACAGGCTATGACTCTTTGCTGTGATTTAGAAAGGCAAATTCCGCAGAAAGTTGTAAAAGTAAAATCAATTAATACTAAATATAAACAAACTATTAAAACTATTAATATTACAAAAAATGAAAGAAATATAATTGGCTGGAGACATCAAGGTACAACATTTGAGATGAAACTTCAATCGTAAAAAAAAGTCAGGAGGTAGAAATGTGGTACCCAGGAATGCAACTTTAACACAAGTGAGCAAGAAGTAAAGAAATGAAACAGAAGTCTACCCTGAAGTAGCCTCTAGAAAATAAAAGGGGTTACGGTGTCGGAACTACAAGGGTGGCAGAGAAAGAAATTTGGAGAAGATGAATTTGTAAGGTATAGCAAATTATAAACAAAAAAAATTATGGATAATAATGAAAAGAATGGAGTTTTCTCTAGAATGGGTGATGGATAGTTTCACGACTCCAACACTGAAAATGAGGATGTCAAGTTGAGGAACTGGTTAACGATGGACGATGATGAGTTAATTATGGACAGGCTGAACTTAAAGTGTCAGTGGAATGGCCAGAGAGGTGGAAGTAGTGTTGGAGGAGGTCTTCTAAAGGACATGACCTCCAGTTGACCCAAGAACTGGACCTGGGCCATTAAAGGCAACTTATCCCTAACCTTGTCCTTGGAATGTATGCTCCACCCCCTGTTCCCATGCTAGGAACCACTTCAAGGATACAGCCTTGACACAGTAATGTGTTATTGAGACCATTTGGACTGAATAAGTGGCTGAACCCCTTTGAGGCCACTATACAAACTCTGAAGATTCTGGCTGGTGGGCGTGGAGATCTTCTTCTCTCGCAGAACCCCCAGGACTAGCCTCATTTGGAAGTTCCCTTGTCTATTAAAACTGCTGCCTGCCAATCGGGAGCGGCCTGCCTCTTTCTTCAGTCTCTCCTTGCCCCCACATACGGGGGCTAGTTTTGAATTTCACCTGGGGAACTCTCAAGTTTGTGAACCAACAAGTAGGCAGTTCATTAGAAGCGGGGAGGTGGAATTAAGATTTTCATCCTCATCTTAGTGGTTTAGAAAATATCCACTTAAGGTAATGGTTGAAGAAGAGGAAATGAAATTTCTGAGGAAAAGCATAGCCCAAGAGAAAAGTTTGGGAATTATAAGAATACAGATGGCTTTGGAGAGAGCCTTTTCACAATAACAGTGAGGGCAGGAGTCAGAAACAAGGACTTAAGGCAATGTAAAAATTCATTAAGAGGGAAATGAAATATAAGTAAACCATTCTTTGAAGAATGTCAGTGGCAAAAAAAAAAAAAAAGAGTCAGAAATAGGACAGTATTTGAAATGGGCAAGTGAGAAAAAACATTCCTTTCTGATTAGATTTGAGAGTAGAAAGATAAAAGCTAATGTATAATACAGAAGAAAAGATTTGAAGAAGCAAAGTAAATAATCAATAGCAAATGACATAAATGGTATATTGAATCATAAGTGTAGATGTTTACATAAGTGTGGACATAGTTTGGGAGAAAAACAAAGGAGATGTGAAATGCTAAGAAAAGGAACATTTTTCCCCTTTTGGAGAGAATCACCATGGACTTTTAATCAGCTCTTTAAAGCTGATGCTGACATTATCTATTCAGAGCAAGAGAGGTTAGACAGGGAGCAAGAGGAGAGAAGAGATGCTTTGGAACACAGCTTTAATTAATTTGATAGGGAAGTAACAAGGACTGAACAAAAGAATTTAAAACTCCTAGAAGAAAACACAGGGGAAAACCTCATGACATTGGTCTAGGCAATGATTTCTTGGATGTGACACCAAAAGCACAAGCAACAAAAGCAAAAGTAGGCGAGAGGAACTTCATCAAATTAAAAAGATTTTGCCCATTTTTTAATTACTTTTTAGTCAATTTATAATTACTTGTCTCTTAGTCTTAAAAATTCTTATGTTTCAAGTCTATTTTTTTCAATTCATTGCCTGTGATGTCTTGCCCTAGAATAGCTTCTTATCTTGGTTCAAAACTTGACTATTACCTTAATTTTAATATCTGAGGTCACAAAAGAGTTGTGCTTCATCTTTATTCGAATTTGTTAGACATGAATTTCTCCCTCAAAATTTTCTTTCATGTATTTTAATACTAATCTGCTTTTATTTTGCAAGCCACTCATTCTTTGAAATTGATTCTTGGACAGCACTCTTAATATGATTAATTTTATCAAGCTATTCCAGGCCTTACCAGAATATGATTAAAATTGTGATCATGAAGGATAATAATAATAATAATAACAACTAAATTTCTCTTTCATCCCAATGACTTCAACAACTTCAGGAACTTAGACAAAGTCACATATATACCATTTATTTCTGTGTATTTTCCCTCTGGGTGCTTTTTACTAGGAAATAGTCTATCATGTTTAACATTACAATTTGCTTCACTTAAAAGTTGCCTGATGAATTCATTCTCATGGATGCCAATAATGTCCATAAAAGGGGGGTTCCTAACTGAGGATATTATCACAGTACTACTAAGACCAAAACAAAATTCAATGTGACAAAACTTTGAATAATTTCATGCCTATTTAAGAATACATCCACAAATAATTTGATATGCTTCATTTCAAATTATCCATCTTTGAATGTAAAACTGACTAGTGGTTCTTCAAATGAATAGAATGTTGCATAATGGGCACCATATAATTTCTGAGGCTAGATCAAGGAATTAATGCTTCCATCTTCGTCTCTTGGATCACTCTATCGAACAAGAAGCCAGCATACTGTGAGGGCACATTTGTAGCCCTGTGGAGAAGTTCATGTGTGAAGCCCACGTAGAAAGGAGCCAACTTGCCAGTCTCATGAGTGAGTCAACTTGGAAATAGATGTTCCAGCCTTAGTCATACCTTCAGATGATTTCAGCCCCCCAAACTTCCAGTCTTTGACTGAGGCCCCAGACATCACATAGCAGAGACAAGCCATCCCCACCGTGTCCACTTGGAATTACTGATCAATAGACAAGAAATAGTATTGTTGTTTTAAAGCACTAATTTTGTTTTAAGGCACTAATTTGTTATGCAATAATAGACAACGAATACAAAATGTATGTGGATTTTTTTGTATGTGTGTGAGGAAGATTGTCACTGAGCTACCATCTGTGCCAATCTTCCTCTCTTTTACGTGGGATGCTACCACAGCGTGGCTTGACGAGTGGTGCTACGTCTGTGCCCGGGATCCAAACCTGCAAACTCTGGACCACCGAAATGGAGTGCATGAACTTAACCATTACGCTACCAGGCTGGACTCCAGATTTCTTTTTAAAAGTATGTCATCAGGCTTATACTATGAGCTTATACTCCTTATTTTATAACACAATGCCCTACCAATTTTAAAATAAGGGAGTAATTTTATTACACTTACCTACAGGTTATTTTGTAATTTTTCATATATATTTTGCCCAAGCCCATAAACGATCACCAATGAAGTATCACATTCTTTAAGCAATTTTTGGAAGAATAAATACCATTTCCTTTAGTAATTGGGATATGGATGCTTCATTTTTTAACTAGAGCATATAAATGTCTTAAAGCCTAGCTATTGGAAAATTACAGACCACAAATATGTAAATATGTACATGCTGCAGGGTTATGCAAAAAACCCAAAACATATTAATTAAGTAGATGATTATTTATAATTAAAAAGTCAGCAAATGGAAATCAAGACCATGTCAAGATATCACCGATAACTCGTTACTAAGAAAGCGTTCTTGTGTCATACATAATCTCTGCCCATCTGCCCGTAATCATGTGCTGACTCATTAAGTGGCTGCATTAGAGCCTTGAGAACTTGAATAATATGCATGTAATTTTGGAATACTAAGTATTAGTGGCCTTTGATAATTTACTTAGTAAATTATGAGTAATAAGTCCTTAGCTATATGCAAAAATGAAAATCAATTCAATTTTCTGTCATTTGCCAGTTAAAAACATACTTGCATCTTTAAGGGACTTTCTGGCCAATGGGTGAGGATTTTCAGAGCCCACATGCAGCAGGACTTGGAAATCATGATCCCATAGAAATTAGACCTTGTCCTTGGTCAGGATGAGGAAGATACTCACCATCTTGTTTTCAATTTTCTCCTTTCTCTTTTTTATCCTAAGCACTATCCAGCACCAAATACATCTTCTCTCCCTGAGTAAGTGAATATTTTACAGAGAAAACTTCCAATTCCTGCATGAGTAATCTCAGTTGACACTTACCTGGTCACACTGCTTCATGATTAGTATTTCAAGAAAAAAAGAAAATTCTACCATATGTGACAACATGGATGAAACTTGAAGACTTCATGCTTAGTGAAATAAGCCAGTCACAGAATGACAAATACTCCATGATTCCACCTATATGAGGTACCAGAAATAGTCAACGTAATAGAATCAAAGGTGGGATGGTGTTTGCCAGGGGCTGGTGGTAGAGAGAAATGGGGAATTAATAATCAAACGGCATGAAGTTTCAGCTAAGCAAGATGAGTACATTCTAGACATTTTCTGTAGAACATTGTACCTATAGTCAGCAATAATATATTGTACACTTAAAAATTTTTTAAGAGGGTGAAAAAATGGCACTGCTATTTCCAGTGCTCAACTCTATGGATTATAATAAACTGAGGAAGTTTAAAACCTAAGATAAAAAGTTCAAGTCCAGTCAAACCCAATAAAAGGTTTATTAAGTTTAAAGTGTGAAACTTCACAATGGGAAAAATTTGGTTGTTTCAGAACTCCTTTTATCCAATGATTGCTTGTATCAGCTTAGTTTTTACATTTAATCTTTTCTTTTACTCACTGTTATACACTCAGTGCATTTCAAAATTTATCGTCTTATAAGTTTAATTGTACCATTCCTTTTATAATAGTTTTCATCTACAATTCCCACACACCAAATAATATTATAGTACATATGCATATTTTTGCATATCTCTTCTTGTTTTCTGTGGTTATGTAAGGGGAAATGATTGGTCATGGAGTAATATATTGTTAAAGGATTTTCAAGCATACTACTGAATTACCAGAATCCTCTATGTTGTAAGAGTTGAAACAATCTCTAGAAATATGGGCAGAACATTAAAAGCTACATTTTCTTTCTATGTGTACTCACCTAAATTTAGATATAGTCTCTCCAGGACTTTTTACTCAAGTGCTAAGGAGCAATTTTTATCAGGTTGGCATTTAGGTCAAAAGTAAAAACAACTTTTAAAATGTACTGATAGAGTAACAGTGAAATCATCACTTAAAAATGAATTTATTTTCTGAAATGCAATTCACGATTCTGATTCATTTACATTTACTTCATCAAATTGTTTTGCAGGAAACATTTGATGTCTTACAAGACTTTTTACATCCTGGAAAATAAGACATGTTCTTTCAATGGGAATAAACTCATGCCACCTAAAACACTATATGCAATTTACAACTAAAACAACAAATCTTCAAGGGATCCTGATTATAGAGTAATACTTGATTCCATTTCTAAATAAAAGAGTCTATATGGTACAAAGCAAGTTGTTTGATAAAAGTAGCAATTTATTTATGAAGAAGATTGTGGAAGGCTCATCATCATCTTCCCATTCTCAGTTGATGGGATAAAATTGACTTTTAAAGCTTAATTTTTGGACTCACTTATCAACACCCATTTTGAGTATGTTCATTCTATTGATACCTGGTGTAGACTAGAAACACTAGCGTGTTAGACTTACTCTTATACCTATGGATTTTTCTTGTTTCTTGCTCGTATACATAAACTGCACTTTTTCAAGAGTCAACTCTTCATGTCTCAGTGTTGCTGTTTGTTTTCAATATTTATCTATATACCAGCATTATTAATTTGGCCAAGTTGGCTTTAAATGCCTGACTCTGCTGAATGTCTAGAAGGGTCTTGATAATTTCTCTGCTTACTATGGGTAAAGAATTGGGGAATGAAGGGGCCTCTTCCTTGCAATAAGCCATGACCTCCTGAAACTGAGTTATTTACTGTTTCCCTCAATGACTTCTTTCAGTGAGCTACTTAAGTTGAATCCCCACGTTTAATGATAGACTCTAATTGAGAAATGTAGATAGGATTAAATAATTAAAGCTTTTGCATATCAGGAGAAGACATTTGTAGGAAACGATTATTTATTTTTAGGGATTTTATTGATAGACATGACCTTGTTGTATTTGAAATTTAGGAAGTTTACTCCAACTTCAATGAGGCATATGAATCTTTCCATCTATTCAGCGAGCAAATATTTTAGTGCCTACTCTGTGCAAGTACTGAAACAATAGGGTTTTAATATGTTAGACTGAATCTTTTAGTTCTAATCTTAGAGAAGACATTAAATTTTTGTATTTATTCATTCCTTCTTCATGCATTCATTCAGTTTGTACTCAGTGTCAAGATTTATGATAGGTCTTGGGGAAAAAGCAGTAACTATGATGTGATGTTGACGTCACTGAACTTATGATTAACTTTCTCTTATAGACAAGACTGGGTTAAATGTCCTTTAATGTGATCCCATAATACTTCATATTTAACTATTTAGTAGAAATTATCATCCTCTATTTTAATTGTACACACCAAGAGGTAGTTGTAGTGCATTATTGACAATATTAACAGTAATAAAAATATGTATTGAGCAGCTGATTTTAGATTTATCATATTAATAATTTAACATTTTTTTAAATCATTCATCATTATATCCCTAGAAAGTAGTCTTTCAGTGAATAAAGTAGGTATATCATTTTACTTAGAAGTCTATTTTAATAGTCTGGGAGAGGAAGCCAGAGGACCTGGATTAAGATGGTGTCAAGGTTTAGGTAGAATTGAGAGGACATGAGACCAATTTAATGTGGAATGAGGAAAGAGATGATGTCAAGAACAAATCACAGATTTCTGGTTTGGACAACTAGATAGTGGCTTTCCTATTACTAATAGAGAGATATTGGAACAAGACCCTATGCAATAAAGGCGCTCAATCTTGGACTTGTTAAGTTTGAGCTTTGTGTAAGACAACCAGGTGGAGGAGGTGAGCAGACATTTGGATATTCAGTTCTGAAAATCAGAGAAAAACTCTGGCTCAAGATGAAAGAATTTTAGAATCATAAGCATATGGAATATGCAATTGTGTAAAATATCAACAATATCAGACAATAAAATTATTTAACTTATGTGAACTTAAATATGTTTATCCAAAATCAGAGTTAGAGAGATAATATTTTAAATATTTCAAATGTTCCAGAGATAATGTGACATAGGAGACATAACTGTGATATTCAGTATCAGTATTTTCATAATTTTTCTTCACTAGTATTTTGCTCTGAGGAGTTATTCTATTTTTGAATATTGAATTTGTTCAACACGATCCCTTAATGGAAGAAAAACACTTCATTTTATGTTTAAAAGAAGAGCAATACTGAAAGTGACCCTGGCTCTGGGATAAAGAACAGATAGGATGTCAGTCTCCAATGTGACTTTTCCTGGAAGACTTCCAAGGAGAATTTATATCAGACCCAATTTTCAATGCACTCTATATTTTAAGTTTATTGAGAGTAAATTTGATCATAAAGAGTAAATTGTCACTTTTACTTTGTGACAAACATCAAGAGAAGGATCTTGAAACTTTTTTACTAGAGAAAATAATCGGACTCAATGGGAAATATTCAAGAAGAGAGTACAAGCTAAAATATACATGCAAAAAAATATTTTTTTTTCTCCCAGTGATTCCTATTGACTCTTCTTTGAAATGTATGCAAAATCTGACAGCTTAACCTCACGTGATGTTACAACCTTGCTCAGGCCACCACCACCTGTCTTCTGAATTATTGAAATTCCCTCTTAAATGCTTTCCTTGCTTCTTCTCTTGTTTCCCCACAGCCTAGTCTCCACTAGGAGACTAGTAGCCAGGATGATCCACCGAAAATGTAAATCAGAAAATGCTCCAAACCCTCCGAAAGCTATTCATTATAAAAGCTGGAATTTCTCTAGTCTCTATCAGGTCGTTCACCGTACAGCCTATGGTTACCACACTCTCTTTATCTCCTGCTGACTTCCTTGTTGTTACTATTGCTCCACTGTAATGGATTTATTACCATTCTTCAAACATATCAGTGAGCTGTAGACTGAAGGCCTTTGAGTTTGCTCTGCTTCCTGTTTGGAGAGACCTTTTCCAAGATATGTCCGTGTCCCATTACCTACCCTCCTTTCTTGTTTTATATTTCTCTAGAGCACTTATCATGATCTAACATGATGTGTAACGTATTTTCTACTTATTTTGACAGTTTTAATCACAGACCGTAAAATTCACCCATTTAAAGCATACAGTTCATTGTGTATTGGTATTTTTGCAGATCACCACAATGTAGTTTTACAATGTTCTCTTTATATCAAAATGAAACCCTTTACACACCAGCAGTCACTCGCATTCTCCTCTCCCCAGTGCTGGGCAGTCATTAATCTACTTTGGGTTTACCTATTCTGGACACATGATACAAATAGAATCACACAAAACATTTGTGACTGACTTCTTTCACTTAACATGAGCTTTCTAATGCTTGTTCATTCATGTTGTAGCATGTATGAGTACTTCACTACTTTTTATTTCTGAATTATATTCCATTGTATGCATATAGTACATTTTGTTTATCTGCCCGTCAGTTGATGGTTCGTCATTTGGGTTGTATCCACTTTTTGGTATGGTGAATAATGCTGCTATAACACTGGTGTACAAGGTTTTGAGTGGACATCATAATATGTATTTTACTTATGTATTTATCTATTACTTGCCTGCATCAGTAAGAACATGAGCTTCATGAGAACGGATTTTTAACAGTATTATTCATATTTTAAACCCCAATGATAAGAAAACCATCTATTTCTAATTTCTTGAGGAATCTGCGTACTGTTTCCTATAGCGACTTCAACAATTTACATTGCCACTAACAGTGCACAAGAGTACCCTTTTCTCCACATCCTTGGTAAGACTTGGTATTTGCTGTCTTTTTGATAATAGCCCTTTTGACAGGTGTGAGATGATATCTCGCTCTAGTTTTGATTTGCATTTCCCTGATGATTAGAGATGTTGAGCATCTTTTCGTGTGTCTGATGACCATCTGTTGGTCTTTTATTGGAAAAATGTCTATTCAGGTCTTCTCATTTTTAGTCAAATGGTTTGTTTTTTTGATGTTGAGTTGTATAACTTCTTTACATATTTTGGATATTAACCCCTTATTGGATATATCATTTACAAATATCTTCTCCCATTGAGTAGGTTGCCTTTTCATTTTGTTGATGGTTTCCTTCACTGTGCAAATCTTTTTAGTTTTATGTAGTCCCATTTGTTTATTTTCACTTTTGTTGCCCTTGCCTGAGGAGACATATCCAATAATATATTCTAAGACCAATGTAAAAGAGTTTATGCCCATGTTTTCTTCTAGGAGTTTTATGGTTTAAAGTCTTACATTTAAATCTTTAATCCATTTTGAGTTTATTTTTATATGGTGTAAGAAAGTGATCCAGTTTCATTCTTTTGCATGTAGCTGTCCAGTTTTCCTAACACCATTTATTGAAGAGATTGTCTTTTCCCCATTGTATGTTCTTGCTTCTTTTGTCATAGATCAATTGATCATATAAGTGTAGGTTTATTTCTGGGCTCTCTTCTGTTCCGCTGATCTATGTGTCTGTTCTTGTGCACAAATCACACTGTTTTGATCATTATAGCTTTCAGGTATAGTTTGAAATCAGAGGGAGATAAATCTGGCTTTGTTTTTCTGTCTCAAGATTGTTTTGGCTATTTGGGGCATTTGTGGTTCTATACAAATTTTAGTGTTATTTGTTTTAGTTCTGTGGAAAACGTCAATGGAATTTTAATAAGATTGCATTGAGTTTGTAGATTGCTTTTAGTAGTATGGGCATTTTGAAAATATTAACTCTTCCAATCTATGAGTGTGATATATCTTTCCATTTATTTGTGTTGTCTTCAATTTCTTTCATCAGTGTCATAGTTTTCAGAGTACAGATAGTTCACCTCTTTGGTTAAGCTTATTCTTATATATTTTATTCTTTATGACCCAATGGTAAGTGGGATAGTTTTCTTAATTTCTCTTTCTGATAGTTCATTGTCAGTGCAAAGAAACACAATGGATTTCTGTATATTGATTTTGTGTCCTGTAACTTTACTGAATTCATTTATTGGTTCTAACCTTTTGGTAGAGTCTTTAGAATTTTAGAAATAGTATCATGGCATCTGCAATTAGTGACGGTTTTACTTCTTCCTTTTCCAATTTGGATGGCTTTTCTTCCTTTCTTTTTCTTCGGCGTCATCTCAAATCACATTTCCGTTTCTGATGTTTCCCATAATAAACGGCATGAGGTTTATTGAAGAAGGCATGTGGTATACATGATTTCACTGAAGCTAATTTCTCTGCCTGATGATGTACACCTTCCATCAAAGTTTAAATTGCGAATTCATGTAAATTAACATGTTTCTAGAAATCCTTCCATGACCCTCAAATCAAAGTCTGATTCGGACGTCGCTCTTATTTCATCCCATAGCATGTTATTTAGTCTTCTATTGTGCACACATCATATTTTGTTGTGCTTTATTTTCACCTTATCTTGCTTAGTAGACTATAAATCCATTGAGAACTGATACTGTACATTATTCAAGCTGGTATCACAGATGCCTAACATGATACGTATCACACTGTAGGCACAGAAAATATAATTGCTTGTTAGATAAAATTACTGTGGATTTGTACAGAGATTGAGAAATCCTCAGGTACTCTGGAGACAAGTGCTTTAGCTTCACCATGACTGGATAGTAAGGTGAAGACTGGAAAAGAATACTTCATCTGATTTCTGCCCTAGGAATTAAAAGATGGGTTTAAGTGTAACTGATGGAGAAGATGGTAGCAAAATACTATGTTTCCTTGCCAGATGTTAACAATGTGCATGCTGTAAATTAAGGCACTTTTTGTTTGATATCTTATTTTTGAAAATAGTAGTGTTTGTTCAAATATGTTGGTGACTTCCTAAGTCTGAAGAGATTCACAGCAATTTCATTTCAAAAAGCCCTGGACAGTATATGCTGAAATAGAAACTGTTGAAGCAATCTAGCGGCATGAAGCAGGAGATAAAGTACTCTGAAAATTGCATGGAATGTCATTATCAAACTGCAGTATTGTTCTTATGGAGAGTAACAGAGTGTGTCTATTTATAGAAAACCCATATGGACTGTGTATAAATGAAAAGCATTCAATATATATAAAGTATTGTGAAGAAGTTAATGAGGCGAATGTTCATTTAAACACTCTCCTGATTGACATCTAAAGTTACCTCTTTGTGTGTGTGTGTGTGTGTGTGTGTAATTACAAATATCTCCATGTGTGAACAATTAAATTTTTCCAATTTTTTCTCAAATTTTTATTTCTTACATTATTGCTTAAAGTCCTGTGTGTAATTCTATGAGGAGGAAAGCAATATAAATATTAAAATCCCACTCTGAAGTTCAGATTTCAAGTCTCACCACTTGTTACCATGAACAGGGGCACATTACTGAATTTATCTTTGCTACGCTTCTCTCATCTGTAACTTGGAGATAATAATAATAACCATACCATAGGATCATTTTAAGTATTAAATGAGTTAAAATACACAAAGACTTTAGAAGTGTAACCAGACATTTTTTTATAAGTGAGTCACTTAATGCTAGTTATTGTTTAGGCTCATAACCATTCTTAATTCAATATTTTCTGGTGCACGTTGTTGTGAGCAAGTCCACTAAACCATGTGATTATTTCTGATTAAAAAGGAAACATAGCTGCATTATTAATGATTTCATGCATACTAATTCCACAATTAAATTAGTTAGACCTATAATTATGAAGCACACCTGCTTTATAAATACTGGGATATTTATTTGTATACAGCTACAGAGTGGGATCAACATACAGCAAAGATCTCAAAACTGGATCTTTGGGTCTGGGTCTTCTTCAGAAGGACATCAAGGATTGCCCTTGTTCTCTCTCAGTCTCCCTCCCTCTGTGTGCATGTTGAGAGTGTCTGTGTGTCTTGCACACATGCATGTGTGCATGATAGGTAAAGGGGAGAGCTACATGCTAAGGGATCATCAGGTCAAAATGGAGAAGCTCTGTATTTAACTGTTTTACAAATTCTTTCTATGTTAGATTTCATTTGGCCAAGTCCTTCCTTTATTTTATTTTTATTTTTTAAGTTTTTTCAGTGTTATTGAGGTATAATTGACAAATACAATTGAATATATTTAAAGTGTATGGTACAATCATCTGACATATGTATAATTTGTGAAACCATTACCATGAGCAGGTTAATTAACACATCTATCTCTACGCATAGTTACCTTTGTGTGTGTGGCAAATACACCTAAGGTCTACTTTCTTAGCAAATTTGAAGTACACAACACAGTATTATTAACTACAATTACCATGCTGTACATTAGATGCTCTGATTTTATTCGCCGTATAACTGAAGGCTTGTATCCTTTGACTAGCCCCTGCAAACCATCGTTGTACACTCTGTTCAGTTGATTTCAGTGACTAGTTTTAATGTCCATAGAAAATTCTTTCAAGAAATGCAGCAGACAACATTCTTATTTATTTTACATGTTCTGTGTCCAGAATAGTCCTAGATAAACTTTCACATTACAGAAAACTTACTTGATAAAGTCAAATCTATTTGATATTTGAGCCCAGGAGATGGAGCACTGACAAGCATAAATGTATGGAGAGAAACACTTCACACTTTCACAGTACAATAAATCCCTTCTGTTGACTAAGCGTAAATTTACCTGAAGTTCCACTTTCATTCTGTATTCTGTGTATCTTTCAATAAAATATTTTCTAATAATCTATCACTTCTTTTAGACATATACAAAACAATGTGTTGGCTCATAGAAGAGTTACTGGTTTGCGACTCTTTTGATTTCACTCCACTTGCTTTGATCACGATGGAAATTTTCCATGATTTTTCTGCCTACTCTCTTACTGTTTGAAAGACTCGCTGTAAAGAAGCATCCCATTAGGAAGTCCACAATTTGCACTTCCAGCGTGTGTCTATAGTTGTGAGGAATTGTTACTAGTCACATGCCAAAAAGAAAAAAGAAAATCCTTTGTTCCGTGCATTTCCGAATAGCAGTTTGACTTAATCAGATTTTCCCTTCTGTTTTGATTTTGTGATTTTGTGTAGAAATCTTGATTTCAATGTTAGCATTAAGGACTTGAAGCCAAATTGTTTTTTCCGCAAGTTGCCAAAAGAACCAGTCAACAGAGTAAATGTAGACAGAGCATCGTTGATTTTGACTGGATGTATAACATCTGTTACACGGGACTCTGTTCCAGGGCAATTACAAAGTAAAGAGCAGCTCAGCCAAAAATATTGTGACAGTGACTCCTTAGCTCAAGACAGAATTCATGCTCACGTGTAAAAATGTGAATTTGGCTGAAGGATGCCAGACCATCCACCTGAAATCTGAACGTCATCATCATCATCCAGGATATGTTCATCAGTTCCCTGATAGTCTAAAAATTTGTCAGATATTGAGAAAGGACAGAAAGAAAAATGTAGTTACCAGCCTTTTTGGGGATTAGAACACAATCAAATCTCCTATCTATGATTTGTGAGGACATCTACAAGTTATGTGAAACAAACAAAAAACCCTTAATAGCATCAATAAATAAGATCAATAATGTAAAGCACAAGAAAGGAGAGATAGTTCTGTGGAAAAAAGAAAAAGAAGGAATAAAAGGTGAGATTATTTCCTATGAAGAAATCCTCCACAATTTTTCAGGATTTTCCCAAACTTCACTCATCTTATAATCAAAGGATCGATCATTTGTCATAACAGGCACCAAATAGAAATAATTTAAGTATGGGTAAGAGTTGAATTACTTTGCACATTTAAGTGTGCCTCCTATGTGAATTATAATTATAATTTTAACAGTATTCTATCCTCAAACTTAGAACAATTTTCTCATGCTTATCTACTAATTGGAATTAATATAGCACTACTACTATACTGTACTACATAATCTCTCACCTTTAAACATTTCTTGGGCAGCTGTGTTGATTCTGATTTCTCCCTCATCTCAAATTGGTAAGTACATATTCTCAGGAGTTTGTCAGGCATCTTTGCAAATCACTGCTTGCTTTTGATAAGAAGCTATACATCTCTGTGGAGAATTATTTTGGTTGGTCTGTAATTAATTACTATTTATTTATGCCTTAATTTCCCATGCTTTTCATAACAACTTCATAGAAATATCAGTAATCAAAACTCATGCAGCATGTGGAGCCGCATTCCAGTTTGGCTAAGGTTCAACGTTTACATGTCATAATAAATAGCGCTGCCAGATTGTTACCAGCCTGCAAGGTATACTTTTAGATTCTTCATCCAAGGAGATTTTTAAAACAAAATTGAACAGCTTCTAGGCACATTCATCAGTGTTTTCCCACAAAGCTATGCGAAGTACAAAGAAAAAGGGAACTGATCTTTTAGCTCTGGGCAACTTGCGGTTATCAGTAGAATACAATGTGAAGCTTGATGTCCCCGTCAACTTATCACTGTCCCTCTGCCTGCTGTTGTAGTACCATAAAGGGCTAGCGAGGCAGCAGTAAAAAGTACAGCCCTGGATAATACAGGAAAATATACTGTTCTCTTTATGTTTGTTAACAGGGCATGACAGTTGTTCCCAAACTGCCTGGAAGCCGTTGTGCCTTACTCCTCTGGAGAGTGACAGCTGATGCAATGAAGGACACAGTTACTTAGCTATTGCAAGCAAGGCATTTCCCCCACCCTTGAGACACCAAATGCTGGGAGCACTCCTGGGCTTTGGAAAGCCCTATAGGGATTTTCTTAGGCAGGCAAACAAAGTGGCTTAATTTAACCCCATTTATTTAAAGTAGGTCCAAAGATGGATTACTCCATTTGGATTTGGAAAAGAGATTATGTTTTAGGAGCTGTAATTGCCCTATTAAATGATGCAAAACAGGAGTTCATTGCATATAATAACAGGAAGCGTGAATATTAATCAAAACAACATTCTGTAATTAATACAACTTTATAGACATTTGTGGTTTCCCAACCCTTGTTAAATTCTCTCATTTACTTCTGTAACTGCCATAATACTGGGAGATAAATGTTACTACTGTTCCTATTTTATAGGTAGAAAAAGGAGTCGGTAAAGCTAGGTAATTCCCCTAGGGTTACAGAGGTAATACTGGCTTAATAAGGATTCAAAACCTGATGAACAGTGCTCAGGAAAGAAAATCATACTTTCTACCATACTTTGTTCTTTTTTCAGTTAATAGCAATAATAGCTACAATTAATTGAGAGCTTACTAGATACCAAAAATTGTGCCAAGCTCTCTCTATATATTGTTTCATTTAGTCCTCACTGTAATCCTCTTAGAAATAATTATCTTCATTTACAAAGTAGAAAATCTTATTCTTTTGAATTACTAAAGAATAAATATTCTAGAAATGGTTTACCAGAGTAACTAAACCAAAATTCTAAGCTATACATTTTCTCTTCTAAGATGGTAACACTAAGAAATTAATTCTAGGAACTTGTAAACTGAAGAAGCAGTTACAGTAATTATATATGTTCTTTTCCTTAAATAGGGAAAGAAAATAATTGTATAATTATTTGAATGTAATTTTAAAGTAAACTTTATGCAGTGAATTACATTCTTCTAATGAATATATTTATCCAAATAAGCTGTAGATTTAGATGCATTCTATCCTAGGAAAGAGAGATTCAGGCTACAGCTATCAAACAATTCAACAATATATACACTTCTTTTTTTACTGGTTGCTAAATAATGTTTCAGGAATTGTGGACATCAAACTTGCAATTTTTCAAGAATGCTAACACTCTATGTAAAGTAGGTAGGAAAGAAATTCTCATACACTTCTGATGGAAATAGAAATTAGTACAAATATTCTAAATTAGTTATATGTGCTAAAATGTAATATAGAAACATCTTTGTTTAAAACAAGAAAAGAATGTTCTTAATATACAACAGCACATGTTCCAAGATATGAAAGATAAATTAACCTAAAAAGGTACTAATGAGAGACTGTCCTGATCATTTCTATGTGTCAACTTGGCTAGACTGTAGTCACTTATTCAAACACACCACTCCAGGTGTTCCTGTGAAGATGGTTTGTTGATATGATTAAAGTCCATAATCAATTGACTTACTATGTGGGGGAGGTTATCCTGAGCCTGAGTCAATCAAGAGAAAGACTTTAAGAGTAGAACTGAGGCTTTCCTGAGGTAGAAATTCCACCTAGATGACAGCTTCAGCTTGCACCTGAGAGTTCCATCCTGCCCCTCCTGACAGCCTGCCTTGTGGGTTTCAGACTTGCCTTGCCAGCTCCCACAGTCATATAAGCCAATTCTTTGCAATAAATCTAATATATACACCTTATATGTTCCATTTATCTGGTTGAATACTGACTGATTGTGATTTGTTATGGAAGTAACAGATAACTATGCAATAAAATAATTTAGAGCTGCTAAAATGTTATAGCATAGTATTTGTAATTATGAGAATATCTTCAAAATATTGCTAGAAGAAAAACAGTCTATAAAGAATCTAACTTGTTATGATCATATTATATAAACATATGTATGTGCATATGTGTACATGTGTACATATATCTATATACAAATACGTAATTTTATAACTAGATGTAATCAGAAACCAAAATATTGAGGTAGTTTAACTTTGGCAGGTGTGATTATGTTTTTGTTTTTTTTTTAAAGATTGGCCCTGAGCTAACATCTGTTGCCAATCTATTTTCTTCGTCTTCTCCCCAAAGCTCCCCAGTACCTAGTTATATATTGTATTTGTAGGTCCTTCTGGTTGTGCTGTGTGGGACGCCGCCTCACCATGGCTAGGTCCGCACCCAGGATCTGAACCAGCACCACCCTGGGTCACCACAGCAGAGCACATGAACTTAACCACTCAGCCACGGGGCAGCCTTCCTCCCCTTTTTTGTTTTTTGTCGAGGAAGATTCTCCCTGAGCTAACCTCTGTGCCAATCTTCCCCTATTTTGTGTGTGCATCCTCACTACAGCATGGCTGCTGATGAGTGGCATCTATCTGGGCCTAGGAGCCGAAATTGTGCTGCCAAAACAGAGCGCACCAAACTTACTAGGCCATGGGGCCAGCACCCATGTTTTGTTTTTATTTTGCTTACTCGTCTTCTTTTTTTCTGCCTTCCTGTATTTTCTAGAAGACAATATAAACTATGTATTACTTTTGGTTTTAATTACAAAGAACATTTTGTGCAATACATGTACATATATACACACATATGACATGAGTATGTATACACGTGTAGGTACAGATACGGATACAAATGTAACTGCTACTTTCAGCCCAGGTTTTTGGAGGATATAAATAGGAGAATAACATGATGTAACTTACTTTTTTCCCATTAATTTAAGCCATAATATACAGACAAACTGTCCTTCCTTCCTTCTTCTCTGCCCTTCTCCTTCCCTCCCTGCCTCTCACCCTCTCCATTCTTTCCTTCTTTCCTCACATAGATATTTTTGAAAGTGACAAACTTTGTTCCTAAGTAAAACACATATTGCTACGCTATTTGCTTTTTCTTTATTGAGGTGCGGTTTACATCCAATTACGTAACCACCTTTTAAATGTACAGTTTGATGAGTTTTGACAAATGTATATGCACATATAGCACCCCCATAGTTAGGAAATAAAGCACTTTCATCACTTCAAACATATTTCCTTTGTGCCCATTTCCAGCCAACTCCACCAACGAAGACAACCACTCATGACTGCTATTAACACAGCTTAGTTTTATATGCCTTGGAAATTGAGGGGCTGAGTGGTTAAGTTTGTGCGCTCTGCTTCAGTGACCCAGGGTTTCATTCATTCATATCCTGGACGCAGACATGGCACCGCTCATCAGGCCATGCTGAGGTGGCATCCCACATAGCACAACCAGAAAGACCTACAACCAGAATATATAACCGTGTACTGGGGCACTTTGGGGAGAAGAAGAAGAAGAAGAAAGAAGATGGGCAACACATGCTAGCTCAGGTGCCAATCTTCAAAAAAAAAAAAAAAAAGAAATTGATGTAAGGTAAACTACACAACATACTTCCTTTTACATAGTGTGATGATTTTGAGATGCAGCCATGTTGATGCCGTGTAATGTCAGTCTGTTTCTTTCTATTGGGGAGCAGTATCTCATTGTGTGAATGGACCACAGTATATTCATCTAGTCTGTAAATAGACATTAATGTCATTTCTTGTTTTGCTATTATGACTAAAGTTGCTCTGAAAATTGTTGTACAGTTCTTATTGTGGATATGTTTCTGTTTGCTTTGTGAAAATATGGAGGAGTGAAACAGTTTGCATTACAGTGTAAGTGAATATTTTTAAGTAAGAAACTACCAACCTTTATCATGATACTCCCACAAACAATGTATGACCACCCTAGATGCTCAGCATCCTCAACACAATTAATATGCTAAGTCTTTTTAGTTTTACACTTTCTACTAACTGTAAAGTAAATTTGAATTTCTCTTACAGGTAATGATACTGTTGTGATATTGGGCCATTTGTATATATTCTTTCGGGGAGTCTCATTTTAAGTTTTCTTTGTTACATCATTTCATATGCTCAAAAATGAAAGAATACTTTACAGACAATAAAATTCACCTATTTGAATGTACATTTCCATGAGTTTGACAGATGTACAGAATCATGGAAACACTACTGCAATCAAGATATACAAAAACTACATAATCTCTCCAAGTAGCCCCGTCCCCCACTCTCACCTAGACCTTAGCTAAAGACTGATTTGTTTCCTGTCCCAATATGGCTTTCATTTCTGGAGAAATTAATAAAAGTGCAATAATATATTACGTAGTCTGTAGAGTCTTGCTTATTCTCAGTAGCATGTTTTATCTGAGGTTCATTTTCTATTTGTACCAGGAATTTTCTTTTTTTTCTGAAGAATATTCCATTGTATGGCTTGACCACAGTTTATTTTTCCATTCACCAGTTGAAGGGCATTTAGGTTACTTCTAGGTTTTTGTGATTAGATATAAAGTCGCTTTCATATTTGCATAGGAGTTTTTGTGTGATCATATGTTCTCATTACACTAAGGTAAATACCTAGCATTGCAAATTCATATGGTAAGTGTATGTTTACCTTTGTTTGAAACTGCCAAACTTGTCCAAGGTAGTTTCACCACATTGCATTTAAACAGCAATGTATGAGTTCAAATTGCCCATCATGCTCAGCAGTATTTGGAATTCTCAAGAATTTTTTCAATTTTAGTCTTTATATATATCTGCTGCTATATCTTATCTTTCAATTTCTATTACATTAATGACTAATGATGTAGTGCAACCTTCAATATGCTTATCTTATGCATATTTTCTTTGAAGAACCCTCCATTCAAAATTTTGCATGTTTTTATTGTTTTCTTTTATTGTTTTTCAAATTATTGTTTATTTTTAAGACTGTATTTCTTTAGAGCCACTTAAGGCTCATGGCAAAATTGAGGGGAAGATATAAAGAATTCTCATCATCCCCTACTGCCCCCCTCAGTTGCATAAACTTTCGGTGACCAACATTCCCCACCAGAGTGATACATTTGTTGCAATTGATGAACCTACCTTGACAGCATCATTGTCTTCCAGAGTCCACAGTTCCCGTTAGGGTTCACTCTTGGTGTTGTACATTCTATGGGTTTGGATAAATGTACAATGACATAAATCCATCATTAGGGTATCATACAGAGTATTGCACTACACGAAAATTTCTCTGTGCTCCACCTTCATCTCCCCCACCGCTCAACCTCTGGCAATTACTGATCTTTTTACGGTCTCCATAGTTTTGCTTTTTTCCAGAACATCATACACTTGAAATCATACAGTATGTAGCCTTTTCAGATTGGCTTCTTTCACTCAGTAATATACATGTAAGGTTCCACCATATCTTTTTAAGGCTTGATAGCTTATTTCCTTTTTGCGCTGAATAATATTCCATTGTCTAGATATATCACAGTTTATTTATGCATTAACTCACTGAAGGACATTTTGCTTGCTTCCAAGTTTTGGCAATTATTAGTAAAGCTGTTATAAACATCCATGTGCAGGTTTTTGTGTGAACATAAGTTTTCTACTCTTTTGGATAAATGCCAAAGAATACAATTGCTGGATTGTACACTATTTTCAGTGTTTCAGAAACTGCCAAACTGTCTTCCAAAGTGGCTGCATCATTTTACACCCCTCCCAGCAATGGATGACAGCTTCTATTGCATCGCATCCTCATCAGCGTTTGGTGTTGCCAGTGTTTTGGATTTTGGTCATTCTAATAGGTGTGTGGGAGGATTTTGTTGTTGTTTGAATTTGCATTCCCCTGGTGCCTTATGATGTGGAGCATGTTTTCATATGTTTATTTGCCATCTGTGTACCTTCTATGGTGAGGTGTCTGTTAAGGCCTTTGGTTCATTTTTCAGTTGTGTTGGGTTTTTTCGTATTGTTGATTTTTAAGTGTTTTGAATATTTTGGATAACAGTCCTTTTTGTTGGCAGTATTTTCTCCTAGTTTTGACTTTGTTTTTCACAGAGCATTTATCTGTTTCAGGAGTTTTCTTGTTGTTTCTTTCAGATTTTCTACAGAGACAATAATGTCATCTCCAAAAAAAGTCAGTTTTATTTCTCTCTTCTCAATCTTTATAGCTTTTATTTCCTTTACTTGTCTTACTGTTTAGCTAGGATTTTCAGTATAATGTTGAAAAGGAGCAGTAAGAGGAGACATCCTTCCTCTGTATCTGATCTTAGTGGGAAAGTTTCAAGTTTCTAACTAGTAAGTATGGTGTTACCTGTAGGCTTTTTGTAGATTTTTTTTTTATCAAGTTGCAGAAATTCTCCTTTTGTCCTAGTTTGCTGAGATACTTTTTTTAAAGTCATGAATGGAGTTTGTATAATGTCAAATTTTTTCCTACATCTATTGATATGATTATATGATTTTTCTTTTTTAGTCTATTGATATGATGGATTATATTAATTGATTTTTGATTTTTGAATGTTGAATCAGCTTTACGTACCTGGGATAAGTTCCTCTTGGTCATGGTGTATAATTCTTTTCATAATTCTTGAATTTGATTCGCTAATATTTTGTTGAAGATTTTTACGTCTATGCTTATGACAGATACTGGTCTAGTTTTCATTTCTTGTAATGTTTTTGGTATTAGGGTAATGCTTGTCTCAGAAAATGAGTTAGAAAGAATTCTCTTTGTTTCTATCCTTTGAAAGAGATTATAGAGAATTGATATAATGTCTTCCTTAAAATTTGTAGAATTTGCCAGTGAATGCATCTAGGCCTGGTGTTTTCTATTTTGGAATGTTATGAAGCATGGACTCAATTTCTTTAATTGATATAGACCTATTCAAATTTTCTATTTCTTCTTGTGTGAGTTTTGGAAAATTGTCTCTTTCAAGGGATTGATCCATTTCATCTAGATTATCAAATTTGTAGTCATAGAGTTATTCACAGTATTCTTTTATTATCCTTTTAACATCTATGGGATCTGTAGTGATGTACCCTCTTTCATTTCTGCTATTAGTAATATGTATTATCTTTCTTCTTTCTTAGCCAAGGTATAGCCTCATCTATTTTATTGATATTTTCAAAAGCTATTGATTTTTGGAAGATTTTAAAATATATCTAGATTCAAAGACCTTGTTGGATATATCTATGTTTTGCAAATAATTTCTCCCAGTTCAGAACTTGTCTTTATAAGGCTCATCTTTGCAAAACATTTCCATCTCTCTGGTGAAGTTACATATCTTTATTAGTTGACTTATTTATTATTTATCTTTATTACATAATAACTACATATAATAACATGAACTTGCATGTTTGTCTTTTCCACTAGACTCTTCAACATATCACATATAGTTATTTCAAATTTTCTGATAGATCTAACATCTATTACATACTTAAGAATGGTTCTAATTATTGCTTTTTTCTCTTCCCAAGTATTTCTGTTCCTCCTTCAGAATTAGAATTTTATCCCTCTATCTTATATGCATTTTCTCCAGCTGCAATGAGTATCTACCACTGTTCTGCCATTATTTTTTTGAAATTTGTTCTTCAAATTAAAGTTGAGGTTTTTTTCTTTGTGTTTTTGTTTTTTCTGTGTGTGAGGAAGAGTGGCTCTGAGCTAACATCTGTGCCAATCTTCTTCTACTTTGTATATAGTATGCCACCACAGCATGGCTTGGTGAGCAATGTGCAGGTCTGTGCCTGGGATCCAAAACTGTGAACCCTGTGCTACCAAAGCAGAGTGCATGAACTTAACCAATACACCACCAGGCCAACCCCAAACTTGAGTCTTTTCCCCTCCTTTTGTGAGGCAGTGTAGTTGGGGCTGGAGTTTCATTTTCCCAATTAATATGGTATTTCATGAATGTCCTCAGTAATATTCTTTCCTTTGCAGACAGTCTCGTGCTTTGTATGAGAGACATATCTGACATGATTTCCCAGTAGCTGCTCTCCCCTCTCTCCAGCCAGAACCAATGGAGGTGATTTTGCCAGATTCTCCCCAATGCTATCTGTGATCATGATTATTGGGGTTCCTGGAGAAAAAACCCCCAAAATGATGAAAATGCCCTTTATGACTGTTGCCTCTCAGCAGTATCATATCCTCATGCGGGCACACACTTGGCCTCCAGCATTTCTTCAAAACTTCTAGTTTAATATTCTTCCTGGCTTATATGGCACGTAGAAGTTTCATGTCATGTAAGATAACATTTGGGTCCCATGTCTCCTTGCAAGCATCTGCTCTCTTCAGATTTTGGGATGGTGATGCATCCTGTTTTGGTAGGCTGCACTTTAAGATATTCTTCAAGACTCCTGTGCCTCTTGTGTACACACCCTGTGTAATCATTGGGCTGTGAAAATAATGGAGTTCACCCTGTGGTTGGTGATGGTATATGGCCAGAAGACTTTAAGAAAAGGAGATTACCTGGCTGGAACTGATCTAACCACATGAGCCCTTTAAATGCATATCTAACACTCAGAGGCAAAGAAATCAGAGTGCCATGGGAGAGAAATTCAATGTTAACAAGTTTTCTCATGGCTGGGTTTGAAGTGAACATTAGTGCATGCCAAGGAATGTGGAAAGCCTGTAAGAGCTGAGAGTGGCCCCCAGTTGACAGCCACCCAGAAATATGGGCTGCCAGTCCAGTGCCCCCAAACTCTGAATTCTTCCAACAACAAAAAGGAGCTTGGAGATTGATGTTTTCCCTCAAAGTTTCCAGACAAGACCTTAGTTCAGCCTACATCGTGCTTTCAGTCTTGTGACACCCTGAGCAGATAACCCAGCCACCTCTATAGACTCTGATCTCTAGAACCATGAGGCAATAAGTGGTTTTTTAGTTGCCCAGTTTGTGGTAATTTGTTACATAGCAATAGAGAACTGATACACCTGCTGCTCCACTCTCTTACGAGTTCACTTAATTTGTTGCCTATCCAGGTTTTTCTTGCATTAAGATTCTAAGCTTATATTTTTTAGCATTATACGTGCTCAAACTAAAACCTAAAATACTATATTTTTTTTATCTTTTATGTCTTCCATTATATGTTCTCTTGGTTCTCTTTAATATGTTTATATTTTGTTTGAAATTCTGCTTCTAATCATATACTCAAAGGAATTGAAAACTATTGTTTAAAAGAAATCCAAAAAGTGTAAACAAATGTTCATAGCAGCACTATTCACAATAGCCAAAATGTGAAAACAACGCAAGTACCTATCCACAGATGAATGGATAAACAAAATGTGGTATATCCATGCAATGGAATATTATTTTGCTATACAAAGAAATCCTATACTGATATGTGCTGCAACATGGATAGACCTCAAAAGCAATATGCTAAGTGAAAGAATCCAGCCATAAGAAAACCACATATAATTCCATTTATATGACATGTTCTGCGTAGGCAACTGAATAGAGGCAGAAAGTAGATTAGTGGTTGCTTATGGCTGGGGAAATGAAAGGATAGGGAGGTGAGAGCTAAAAGGTACGGGGCTTCTATTTGTGGTGATAAAAATTTTCTGAAATTAACTGTAGTAATGGTTGCACATATCTGTGATTATACTAAAAAACGTTGAATTGTACACTTTAAATGGGTGAATTGCATGGTAACAATTCTTTTCAATAAAGTTGTTTAAAAAATTGACAATAATAAAGACTATTTTTAGGTGAAGTAAGATTTATAATTGTCCCAATTTTAAGTAATCTTAGGATGAACATGTTACTATTTGTTTTCAAAGTACTGTCAGGATTTAGGAGGGAATAGAAAGCTGCTTGCATATTATAGTAATTAGGTAATTAAGAAGACTGGCTTTATAGCCAGTCTAACCAGAGTTCAAATCTACTGTAATACAAATTATTTATCACAGAATGCCTTCCACAGATAAGTGCTTGAAATGAATGTGGGATAAATGACCAGGATTTGATTTATTGATTTCTGATGATATCTTAATCTTAAATATAACTTCCAAGCAAAATGCAAAATATATGTAATAATAAAGAATGATAGTCATTGAGTCACTCAATTTTCCTTAAAATAGCTTAATGACATCTTCATGAATTTGGAAAACAGAATCAGAGTTTTCACAAAGATTTAAATATTTACTTGGGAGTGCTTCTAGATGTCTTAACAATTTCCAAATATCAGAAAGAAATTTTAACATTAAAGAGTCATGGACATCTGTTTCTCTGATAAAAGCCACACAGGCATGGGTATGAATTCTTATTTGGGTCTCTACTAAGTATTTCATTTTGGGTATACTTCTTAATTTACCTGATATAAATAATTTTCACCTGTAAGGTAGGGTTAACTCAAGTATTTCACTTTCTCTCTCCTCGAGAGTAAATAAAATAATATATATAGCATGTTTATCACTTTGCCTGCCACAAGTAATGCTCACAATAAATATTAGAGCTTTTACCTTCTAATTTAAATTGTACAATTTCAGGAGCCCATAGAATAAATTCTGAGCTAGCCATTTCAGAGGTGGAGAATTATTATTTTTTCAAAATTCATTATATGAAAATCATGCAATACATGACCTAACATTGGGGGAAAAGATCCAAAAGATTCACCTAAAAGTCCAGCTGTGAGGTTTGCTCATACATTATGCTAACAAACAAAAGCAAGAACAGGCTAGGGAATCCAAATAAAAAGATTTAGAGCACATTGTTGCTCCCCGTCTGCTCCAGCCCCTTACCATCCAGCTCCTCTATCCTATTACAAACAGACAGTGAGGAGTTGGACTGAGGAAGGGTTTCTGCTTGGCGTAGATAAGCACTTCGAAGGTTGTGTGTTTATCTCAACCATCAACACTCTTGAGACAGAAAAATTACTTTGGATATCTTTCCAGAGCAGCTTTACTTATGATATTTTTTTCTTCTTTCTAAAGTCTTCAGAACAAAAGTACAATGAAAAGGCATCAGTCTCTATTCTTCTGACCCAACCAAAGTCAGAAATTCTACAAATCGAACATAAGGTGTACTTTAGAGGTTAGTGGAAGATTATAAATGTCCTAAATTTATCAAAGTAGCCATAAATTCCTACAGTAGATTTTCAAAGGAGGTTGCCACCTAGTTGTCAAAAAACTCCTCTATTGTGCATTTCTGGAATTAATTTTATTATATAAGGAAGGAAAAATACGGGAGAAAAGAATAAGGGAGAGGAAGGCAGATAGTATGAAAGGGAATTCAATGTTGATACTAATGACCGTAATAAGACCAGCTGGAAATGTTTTCCTAATATAAGAGTATCTCAGAATGTATGTTACACTTATTTCACACACACAGGATATTTTTACTGTTTTCCATAACTGGAGACCTGATTTTTGCAAAACTGTGACGTAAGTCATTTATAATTCAGAAAATAAAACAGTTATACAGGGGCCGCCCAGTGGCCGAGTGGTTCAGTTCACACCCTCCACTTCAGCAGCCCAGGGTTTTGCCGGTTTGGGTCCCAGGCCCGGACATGGTCCTGTTCATCAGGCCATACTGAGGCAGCGTCCCACACAGCACAACCAGAGGTACTCACAACTAGAATATACAACTATGTACTGGGGAAATTTGGGGAGAAGAAAAAGGGGAAAAAAAAGAAAAGAAGATTGGCACCTGAGCTAACATCTGTTGCCAATCTTCCTCTTTTGGCTTGAGGAACATTGTCCCTAAGTTAACATCTGTGCCAATCTTCCTCTATTTTGTATGTGGGATGCCTTCACAGCATGGCATGATGAGTGGTACATATATCTGCACCTGGGATCTGAACCCACGAACCCTGGGCCACTGAAGTGCAGTGCATGCAAACCTAACCACTACACCACTGGTCCAGCCCCTTTATTCAACCTTTATATGAAAGTGGGTATTTTATGTATAGACCCCTCTGTTTGCCAGATAAGAGGTTTTTTCTTTTAAATAGCCTACCCCCAACTAGAAGAATTTATTTCACTTGTTAGAATTTTAAACAATCTGCTATTTGTTTAAAGCTTTAAGCAAAACTTAAATGACAAAAAATTGTGTGGTGGAAAGGACTCATTTAGTGGACACCTTTAACAAAAGTTTTCTATTTTCTTAATTGTGTGTTCCTGCCAAACTTCTCTCTGATCCATTGATAAGACATACATTCCTTTCACTTTAAATTACCTAGTCACTGTTTTCTAGTGAGGATTGGCAGGCAGTCTGCCTTCATGATTCATAACCCCTATGTGATAAACACCCAACCATCATTCTTTCGTCAGTAACTAGGATCACTGAGACCTATGTTTTCACGCAAAATTCCTGTCCATTCACCACTAGGCACAATGGAAAAGACCAAGTATTTAAATCAACAATACTGTCTTGTTAAGAGGTAAACACTAAGGGCTGTATCCTATATGTTTATGTGATTACAAACTATATTTAAATGCACTCTCATAGCAAATACCAAACATAAATATTATATTTAATTGCCCCATTTTACATTGAAATAACCTTCCTTTGTGATTCAGGGGCTATGCCATTGATTGAACTACGATTATTCCTATGTTAAGTTCTTTTTATTTCCTAATTGTCCCTCTGGCAATCACTGTCTAACAGGTTTATGCAGCATCTTCTCTTTTTTTTGGTGTTTTAATGGTTTTATTGTCAGATGCTGTCACTAATAAAACTAGCGAAAGTCCTCTTATAAACATTCTAGTACCTGTTTGAGGCACCATGATTACTATTTTTGTTGTCGTTGTTTTTCTGTTGTTATTATTGGTTGCCATCGGATGTATGATTTTGTGGAGTCACAAGTCTCTCATATACATAGGAAAATTAGCATTTTCTTACTAAGTGCTACAGGGGCTTCAGGCAGGAAGAAATTAATTTATTATTTGATCTAAGAAAGATGCAATATTTACTGAAGCAGCTGAAATTAAGTTTCCCATTTATAATTGAATCAGACCATCAGTAAGACTACTTGAAATTTCAGTGGGCAGCAATAGAAGTTTATGAACTATAGCTGCTAATACCAAGTGGATTTTGAAAATGCATAATTTACTTCTTTTTCCTTTCCAAGCTTTTTTTCTTCTCCAGAGTACTGCTTTATATAGTAGAGGATTGAATTGTGGCAATATTGTCTACTCTTGACTCTGTCGTTTCTGTAAATCTGGATCATTCAACATCGTTTATCACCTCACCAGTGACCCCATTCTTCATACTAAAAAATGACCTTTAAATTTCCGAGGTAACTTTCCTGGAATGACCAGAAGAAAAATGTGTTCCCTTACTTTTCACTGTTTTTCAATCCTACACAGCCTTGGGAGAACACTCTAAAAGGATTTAGAGCCTAAGATAATCTGAGGACAACCCATTTAATTGACAAACAGACCTTTAACCTGCTGGATGGATACCTCTTTCTAATAGAACAACATGCATTTTGTTTTCCTGCTCAGGCATTTTTGTCAATATTGGTCTGACCCTACTTACTCGTTTATATAAGAATAATGCTGTATAAGAAGCAAATCCATCCTGATGTTTCACAGACTCCCAAAAGATAATAGGACCAAAAATAAGGTAATCGACATCTTTCTTCCCTTCTAGAGCTCCATTTCTTAGAATTTTTGAGGATGGCCCAAGTTTTCTTATCTGTTTAACTAATGTTCTTTTTCCCTCTATGCTTTTCATTCTAGGCCTTTTTCTATTGACGTGTTTTCCAGTTCACTAAACTTGTTTTGTTATGTAGCCAATCTGTTGTCTTAATTATCAAATTCAAATTTTTTATATATTATTTTTCAAAGCTAGAATTTTCATTTCATTTTTTAACATAAGTTTCAGCTCCCTGTTGAAATTCATCAGTTCATGTTTCTATCCCTCTTATTTTCTGTTTTCCTAACATATTAATTGCCGTTATTTTAACATTCTTTCTAGTAACTCAAATACCTGTATTATCTGTGCTTCTGTTTCTTTTTTCTTGTATTGATTATGGCTCATTTTTTTTTGTTCTTGCCATGTCTAGAATAAAAGAAGCAAGGAACCTCCAGATAATACTCTCCACCTCCCAAGACTAGTCTCGTTTTTGTTTTTTCCTTTCTTTCCTTTGTTAGGCAGATAGGGCGAGGATGGATATGACAATCCAAAATACATTGACCTTTGTCAGGATTGAGTTAGATTTACAGTAGTGCTCACCCTACCTCTGGTTCAACGTTATTTCTCTTGCTTGGACTCCTGGGGTTTGAATTGGGAACCTGGTTGATTCTCAGATTTTTCACCTTGAAAATTCACAATAAGTCCATGTCTTCTAGTTCCTAGACCATCTCTTCACCATCCCACACCGTGCAGTACGAAATCTAAGAAGTGCTGGAGACTGGTTGCATGTTGGTAGCAGGCTGCCTCTCTTGTTCATAAGTCCTGGGAGACTGAAGGATATATCACCATGCCTTTAAGAAACTCTCAGCTTAGCCCCTCAGTCTCCTGTATGCAAACCCATAACCCAGCAAAAGTGCTTGTGTCAAGCCAACTGAGGTCTCTAAGTCTCTGATTTTTTTATTCCCGTTCTGAGTGGCCACTAAAAGGTTTCCTGGTTTCTCTTTCCCCCAGTGTGGCCTCTCTACCTAGGATGAGCCTAATCTTTAATCCATACCAGAAACAAGAACCTCCACTAGGGGAAAGTTGCTCTTGATGATCAGTGTAATTTGTAAAATTAAAACTCTGAGAAGGAACAGTGAAAGAGGTATAGGACATCCAGGAAGTATGGTGCTGTGGAAACAAAGCATAAGGATGTTCCAAGAAGTATGACCTTCCATTGCTCAGTGACACTGCCAGAGACAAAATTGTGCTGCTTTGTTCCCCTTCTTACTCTTCTGTTGTTAAATCCTATGGAAATTGAATATGAAAAGTCTCCAATATCTTAATTTCATCTTGGTGAAATCTACGATTGGAACCTGAAACCAGAGGTTTCAAAATTAGGGATCATGAGAAGAAGAGAAGTAGAGAACCTGAGTGCTTTTGACAATGCAGTATATTGATTTAGCTGTTAACCTTTGTCCAAATAAATAAGGAAAGTAGATAAAATTTACACATCACTGTATTTTGTCACCATCTGGTTAAATTTCTGTTCAGATCTATATAGTTGGGGCAAATGCTTTCTGTATTATTTAGTGGCTTAATTTACTAGTTCCTATAGAATTTTGTGTAAGCTTGAAGTTATAAATATTTACGATGGGAAAGTGTATGTGGTACAAGGTTTGTTATGTAAAATGTTTTTTTCTCATTTAAATTCCAAAACCATGTCTGTCTTCAGGATAAACTCTCTCTTTCCCTTATGATTTTTAACTACTGACTGTGAACTGATAATGTTTAAAAATTACTACTTAATCTACATAATTGACTGTGAAATTCTTTTAGAGTTGCAAACATACCTAAAGTTATTTCTTCTAGTAAGTTGTTCTTTAGATAAAATAAATATACGATTCTTCAGGTTTTAAAACATGATGAAAAACGTTATCTATCTATAAACCCAACGTTCTCAGAAAGAGAATCGTCTACTTACTATCTAAAACTGTCTTGAGTTAAATATGTAGAGGTGGAGATGCGAAGCTAAAAAGAATATCAATGTGGGGCATTGTTTAACACTTTATGTCCATCTATGATTTCTATTAGTTGAGTAATGGGCACATAGATAAGTTTTCCCAGTATTAATACAGTGTTTTATCCATGTATTTGTAGTGTTTGTGTATGTACCCACACACAAATTATTTCAACTCAAAGAATTCATATATGAGGTGTTTATACCACTGAACAAATTCCACAATAATCGTAATTACCTTTCTAATAAACCAATAAAGCATACTATGGTGCAAATAAAGTTGATGTTCACAAAAGTATAAAGCTGAATCCAATCCCATCTATACAAAATATATCATCTTCACACTAACTATATTTAAGATCAAATTTCTCAGGGCATACTTTATAACTCACCTCCTGCCACACCATTTTGGTAAAACTCTAAGTAGAAAACTAGGGCAACAGCCGCAAATAGTGTTATAAAATTGGATGAGCTCATGTGCACACATCAATTAGAATCAGAGAATCAAAAAACTACAATTAACCTCTGAGATATCTATCTTTGTGTTAAACACACCAGAGAAAAGGATTTACCAAATTGAGCACAATGCTTGCCTTTTGAGTATTATTCAGGAGGGGAATGAGACTTACAATTGCACAGGGCAGCAGTTTGGTGAAGATTCTCAAATTCGGTGTTCCCACAATTTAAGCTTTCTTTCGTTTTTTTTCCATGCCATCTCTTTCAGGTGCTTATGGTAAGAGTCATAGCCAGCTCTTAATCTTTGGAATCCTGAGGAGACCCTTATTAGTTTGCTTTTTAACTAAAAATGAAATTCAAAAGGAATTAACTCAAAACTGCAAAACACATATCATGAAATTGTGTATATTCAAATGAGGTCGGGATAAATTTATTTTTGAATTCTACCAAGTTGCTGGCAGTTTATATCATACTTCCACGATATTGGTTGAAATCTGATTTAAATGCCTTAAATAACTCTAAGCTGGATAATAGTCCCATGGTCTTCCACTGATTGAAAGTAAATGTCAAGGTGATAAAAAACGAATCAACTCTGTTTTACCCCAATGAAATGTTAAAAATTCCATAAACCTAAAATTCACAAAAAATAGTTGTCCTTACTTTAAGGACTCCTGATATTACCACTTTTATGACTCTACAAGGTTTCCAGAACAGCTTCTGTGTTCATATCAGACACCTATAACTGTCTCAAGCTTTATGGCTTTAAGAAAGGAAGGCTGCCAAAAGACTACCAGTATTTCAAATAATTTTCCTCTCTTATAAACTTTTTTAGAAGCTGAACTTTTCATTTTAGTAGAAAGTCACAATTATTAATCTGAATATCACAAGATAATAAATCAAATGGTCAGTATAGTTGGTGTTCATAATTATTTTGAAATTATATTCTATATGAATGACTGAATTTTTTAATGTTCATTTATAAAAACAAAATGGCTGTCAGATGATTAGTCATTTGTGAAGCATTACTGCCTGGAAATCTTTCATGAAGCTTGAAATTTACAGTAAGTCGACTTTAGTCATTCTTTCCTTCTTTCGGAATGAATGGCTATAAATCTCAATGTGTATGAACTATGTCAGTGTGATAGCCCATGGTATCAAGATGGAATACGAAATTCTCAAAGCTGTGTATTTAAATATGCTCCACTTCACTCAGAATTAGGAAGCACTGATTATGAATCAACCTGATTTAAAGATATTTGTTTCCTTCTTTTCTTCTTTTTTGGCTATAATCCAAGAAATTCAGACATCTAGAGAAACAACACGGCTTGAATCAGGAATAACTTCTTGTCGTGGTAAAAGAGTAATAAGGCAGGACTCTGCTGTATTGAATAGAACCCAAAATAAATACAAAATAAAATATAAGCCTGTAGTTAACTTGTAAAGGAAAAAGGAAAAGATGCTTAAACAGCAATATTGAAAATATTGCACAATTGTGTTTTAATACACTTACGTACTCCTCACATATTTATCTTTAAGCTAGAATTCTTAGAATAATATTTTTCCTAATAAGCAAGCAGATTAATCTCTTGGCACCCTGGGCATCACACCATGAAGAATTTCTCATTTGGGCATTCTTTTTTTTTTTTAAAGATTTTATTTTTTCCTTTTTCTCCCCAAAGCTGCCCGGTACATAGTTGTATATTCTTCGTTGTGGGTCCTTCTAGTTGTGGCATGTGGGACGCCACCTCAGCGTGGCTTGATGAGCAGTGCCGTGTCTGCGCTCAGGATTCGAACTGATGAAACACTGGGCCACCTGCAGCGGAGCGCAAGAACTTAACCACTCGGTCACGGGGCCGGCCCCACATTTGGGCATTCTTATAATTAATCTGGGAGAAAATAGTCAGGTGAGAAGGAAGAGACTGCTAACTGGTGATAAAAAAGAGCTCAGATTCATGTTCCAAAAAATATTCTCCATTAAAAATTCGGGTCAGAAAGGTGATATAAATCTCCTTGACAGGAAGTAGAATGAAGTTATCATTCAGTAAAGGCTAGACACCTCACCACTATCTCTCCATCACAGAGTTGCCTAAAAGATAAAATAAGCAAAGAATTTGTCAATCCTGAGGTCCCAACTTGATAAATAAAAAGGTTCTGATTAAAGTGAACAGAGAATAGACCTACACAGTGTGTTTTGCTTTCAGCAAGTAGGGAAGGGAAGAAAAACCTGTACTCCAGACCTTACTCATCTCTTAATAGTTGTTGCTGATCTTAAGAATCAAATCTATTCAGCTTCAAATTGACAATTATTTGTTAAATTGAAGATTGCTACAAATTCAAAATCAGAGTACAAAGTTTGGCAAATCTGTTAGTTGATATGCTTGCTTCAGAAAAAGGTATTCAAATTATATTATTTGCTGTTAAAATTTATAATTTTAATATATTGAAGTATTTCAATTAAATAAAATTAACACTAAAAATTCTAAACATATGGTTATCTTTTTCCAAATGGTATCCTGTGTTTACATACCTTAGCAGCATATTTCTCTAGTTCATTCCTAAGGTCCTTCCTAGGACTGAGACTATAACTTTTATTTCTTGTCATCACCTCTGTGCAAGTAAGAAGTCACCACTCAGTAAGCAATAGTTAATATTCTGAACAAATAGCCCTTGAATAGATGTTTTTCTAGCAGACCTCTTCCAACAGTTCTTCAAAATATCCGTGTCTCATCCATTTTCCTCCTGCTATATTGCTGGATTTTGGCCTCTTCTTTATAATTTCTCTACCACAATCAGTACTCTGATCACCTGAATAAAGAAAGTACTCCTCAGGTTGCGTTTTATGCCCAGACAATATATCTCCAATGGCAGAACTTTCTCTCCTTTATATTATGTTACTGATGTCTGTCCTTTAATTTGTAAAGCCAGCTTCATTAATTCCTAATATTCAGCACCTAGAAGAGAGTTGTGAATGCTGTTATCAAATATCTAATTTTCCTAAGTAATCTGTCATCTGCAGCTTTGACAGCATCATTCTACGGGGTGTTGAGAGGAAAAAGAACTAAACTAGAAATCAAGAAACCTAACTCCAACAATAGTTTGAGTCTTCGGGAAATTCTCTTGATAATCTAGAGACACTTCGCTCATTATTAACGTAAAGGAACAAGCCCGGATAAACTAAGGCCAGTTACATAATGTATAGTGCTATGTTTCTCTGGAAGGATAATCTGTTTGCTATAAATATCCTATGTGGTAGAACAGAAAAAAAAAATGGTTAGGAACCAACTTAGATTAAAATCCAGTCCCATTATTTACTAGCCATGTTCTCTTTGGTACATTATTGAATGTTTCTGAATCTTTGTTCTCATATGCAAAATGAAAATAGCAGTAAATACTTTATATGCCTGTTGTGTGTTTTTATGATGGACTATAGCTAAAGGCTAAATTAATATTAATTCCCTTCTCCCATTATTCAAGGCACAATTCAAATAGTTTGCTCTCTTGAAGGTTTCAACGATTTCTTTTACTTCAAGGCATACACTATAATAGACACTCAATTTCTTAACCACATGAGTCATTATCTAGAAGTAATCTGTCTTTATTCTGAATAAATAATGATTACTATGTAGCAATGATTGTAGTATTGAGTTAAAGTTGATTTCAAAACGCATTTAGTTATGTATTTCGTGTTTAGGATTAATAAAATAGGTCATAACTTTGTCCTACATAATAAAAATGGGAGAATAAGTGAGTGAAAATAGTATTGAATGTCAATCCATTGCATCTAATCAGGGGTTTTAATTACAAAGGAGTTGAGGAGTCAGTCAAAGTGCATGAATGAGTGTCTGGGTTCTGATCTGGAGAAGGAAAGAGTTGCTGAAGCTGGAGAAGCCAACTCCGCCCTTGGAAGATACTTGGGTTTCAATTAAAATACAAGCCATTGTGTAGACTGTGCTGTCGTTCAGGAACCCTACACACTAGAACTTAACAATAGGAAGAGAATTATAATCAAAGCAATTCTGAAGAAAGAGTAATTAAAACAAAAAATGACATTGAAATAAAGTTTTAGATACCCTGAAATCCTTTGTTGAACTTTTATTTGGTTTTTGATCACTTCTACTTTATACTTACAATAAATAAGGGTAAAAGCAAACTATAAGACTTAGAGTGACAGTTCAGAGTTAAGTTTGTGTATTGTCAGTTGTGTGGTGTGCATTTAGCTAAGCATTGATATTTGGAACTAGACAATCTTATGCATCTCTGAAGAGATATGCAATGTTTATCATCTCATAAGCCTTCTTTACTGAGGGCTCGTCATTAAAATAAACCTTTGCATTATGGTTTTAATTGTGTTTGATCTTGACACTTAAGACTAAATAGTTTTATTTTCAGCTAAGGTTTTTTTTTTCTCTCTCGCCAAGGGAGATAACCTTGGAAGTCTAATTGCAGAAGTTGCCATATCCTACAACAATCAAACCAACTCTTTAGAAATCATTCAGTCATTACACAGAATCAACAAGTATGGGTGCAGACTTCTACAAAGCTTCTGTTCTCAAAATCAAAATTCCAATTTTAATATTTCACGATTCAATAATTATAAAATAAAAATCATCATTGACAGTCTACAGTCCAGTAAAGCACATCATTTGACTTTGTTTTTAGAGTTTGAAGAGGAATGATGATTTCTGATCATATTACATACTGTCATATTTATTCATCAACTACTGCTCAAATTTTCAGGATTGTATAAGTTTTTCATCAATAAAACACAGAAAGATGATCTAGTTATGGATATTGGTGATTTGAACTTAATCCAACAAGGAAATACATAGCTTTCTAAGTGTCAACACTAGAGTAGTTCAAGAGGTCTTTAAAGGAGCCAGCCCAGAAACCAGTCAGACACAGATGCTGCCTCTGGGAACACATTGGAACCATCTCCATCTGGGGCCTTCGTTGTGCCAAGTTTTTCTCATAAGTGGTCACAGTAGTTAGGTTCTTTGCTCCAGATGAGAAAGGCACCAAAGGGAACTATTCTCCACCCTGCAATCAACAAGAAAATGCTGCGCCAAGTAAAATTGTAATTATACATACAGTGATGTGTTAATGAGCTTTGAAAATATGTGGTTGGATAAGAGAAAAGTGTCTGGATTGACTAAAACTATTGTATCTGAAAATACAATACGCATTGTTAACTACGATTCTGTGTGCCAGGGAGTATTTGCCTGTATGTGTGCATTTGTGGTGAAATTGTCTAACATCACATAGATGGCACTGTGTGTGCTTATCCATTTAGTTTATTAAAATATCTCCATCTGCATTAAGACATAGCTTTAGAAAGAAAGCAGTATAACTTTCAACAAATTTTAGATAAGACTACTAAGTTCAAGAACAACCACCTTTGAAAAGAAAATTGTCTTGGAAATGTTTTCATTTTAATATGGATCTAGTTACAAAACCACCATGGTGGTAATGACCCTCTGGGCTCCCTGCCCACAAACCATCCAGTTCTCATAGCTGTAAATTAACCTGGTCCAGGTTCTTAAATTAAAAAACGAATTTCCTGGTAAGTACTTTAAAGGAACCCTGAATACATAACAATATAACTTACATCAGTTCAAATTCTCTGCTGATTCCTAGATGGACTTGTACGTTATTTGAGTAACCAGATTGTTTATTTATAGGATCTACTTTTTTTTCTCAACCTCACACTTCATCCAATTACAGCACTAACTCCACCACTGTGTTTCTTTGTCTAGTATTTCAGTTCTTCCAGAATTAGGTTACTGCCAAGATTGTAGGATGAAAATTTCCCAGTTGCAAAGTTTAAGCACCAGATAACTATTTCTCAACGCATGGTCGGAGGCCTACTGCATCCAATGACCTTAGGTGTTTGTTAACAGTGAAGACACTGCATTAGCTTTGTTTTTTACAGTTTATTATTAAAGATTCATTAAGTGACCAATTGTGCAAACGACTTGATTTTTAATAATTTGAATAAGTTAAATTTACCTCAATATGGTTTCTCATGTAGGTACTAATATGCTTTTATAAGTAGGGAAAACATGTAAAATTAGTATACGCCATGATTTTTAATTATAGAATGCATAGAACATGTATGTATGCAATGCCTGTTTCACGCTGAGATGGGAAAGAATGACTGAAGAGCTAGGGTACTGAAACATTTAGCTTGAGGCTAGGATTCTCCAACTGTATGCCCTGCAGCTGCAGCCAAAGTCTGCTGTCTTCCTACTTAAAGTATGGTCCATGAACTGGTAGAATCAGGATTAGTATTACGTAGAAGCTTGTTAAATATTTAGAAACTCAGCCCACCACCTCCAAACTGTGTAAATCAGAAACTGCAGTGCAGTTTAACAAGATCCCCAGGTGATTCATTCATACATTAAAGTTCAAGAGACACTACTCTAATATGCAGGTTCATCCAGTTTCTTGGGCTTCCGTATCATTCTAGAATTATCTGTAAATTTTGTTAGAGACTAGGTCTTGATATGCCTGGTATATCCTAACACAGGGGAGTAAAGGCAAATGCCATGAAACGGGCCTGTGGCCAATTTTGTAGGCAGAGATGCCAGGAAATATTTGGCAATGCCAACAGTAACAGTTCCTGAACCAGTGGTTCTCCAAACCTGCTTTGAATTAAAATCACCAGGGGAATTTTACTTGTGCAGAAGCCCTACCCTAAAACAATTAGGTCAGGATTACTAGAGGTGAAGCAGAGTTATTGGGAGTTTTAAGAAGCTTCCAAGGAGATTGTAATTTTCAGCCAAGGTGAAATCCACCACAGTATAGAAAATTTATCAGGGATTTTGATTAAATTAAAGTAGTCTGAACCAAAGATTTTCAAATCTTTCTGGAAGATTCCTAAATATATATAGATTCAGGACCCGAAAAAATCCAAAATATAGGTGCCATTCATATTTTTAACAAGCACAAACATACTGAGAAACTATCGTCATGACTAATCTTTGCTGTGAATTAAACCATAGTGAATTTTCCTGGATGGAACAACTTACTCCTCTACTACATGGATATAACCAAAGTTGGAATTTATCTGCAAGCAGGTGGAGTCATCTGAATAGAGTTTAATTGAATTATACTAACTTATGATTGATAAATTCTTCAAGATTTTCTTTCTTTCTTTCTAATCTGTATCCTTTCATTTCTTTCTCTTGATTCATTGTGCTATCTAGGAATGCCTCACAATGTTGGACAGGAATTATGAGCCAGGATACCCTTCCATTGTTCCCAGTTTCGGGGGAAAGCATCCAGTCACTCCCAATTAAGTATGATGTTAGCGGTAGTTTTATTTTTTAAATCTTTTTTCAGTTCTATAATATTATTTGTAATTCATAATACATATGTGCCCCTTTACCATTATGCCCAACATCCAACCCCTTTCCCCACTGGTAACCACTAATCTGTTGTCTTTGTTCAGGTGTTTATCTTCCACATATGAATGAAATAATGTGGTATTTGTCTTTCTCTGTCTGGCTCACATTGCTTAAGAAGATACTCTCAAGGTCCATCCATGTTGTCACAAATGGGAAACTTTCGTCTTTTTTATGGTGGAGTAGTAGTCCATTGTATACATATACCACATCTTCTTTATCCATTCATCCATTGATGGGCACTTGGGTTGCTTCCATCTCTTGGTTATGGTAAATAATGCTGTAACGAGCATAGAGGTGCATAAGTCTCTTTGAATTGCTGATTTCTAGTTCTTTGAATAAATACCCTGTAGTGGGATAGCTGGGTCCTACAGTATTTCTATTTTTAACTTTTGAGAAATCTCTGTATTGTTTTCCATAGTGGCTGCACCAGTTTGCATTCCCACCAGCACTCTTTGAGGGTTCCCTTTTCTCTACAACCTCTCCAACATTTGTTACTTCTTGTCTTGCATTTTCCTAATGATTAGTGAAGTTGAACATCTTTTCATGTACCTGTTAGCCATCTGCATATCTTTGAAAAAATGTCTATTTGTAATCTCTGTCAATTTTTTGATTAGTTTGTTTGTTTCTTTGTTATTGAATTGTGTGAGTTCTTTATGTATTTTGGAGATTGACCCCTTGTCGGGTATATGATTTGCAAATATTTTCTCCTAGTCAGTGGGATGTCTCTTTGTTTTGTTTCTGGTTTCTTTCGCCTTTCAGAAGCTGTTTAGTCTGATGTAGTTATTTATTTGTTTATTTTTTCTTTTGCTTCCCTTTCCTGAGTAGAAGTGGTATTCAAAAAGATGGTTCTAAGACCAATGTCAAAGAGTGTACTGCCAATATTTTATTCTAGGAGTTTTATGGTTTCACGTCTTAACTTCAAGTCTTTAATCCATTTTGTGTATGGTAAAAGATAATGGTCTACTTTCATTCTTTTGCATGTGACTGTCCAGATTACCGACACCATTTATTGAGAGGATTTCCTTTCTCCATTGTGTGTTCTTGGCACCTTTGTTAAAGATTAGCTGTCTGTAGATGTGTGGTTTTATTTCTGGGCTTTCAATTCTGTTCCATTGATCTGTGTGTGTGTTTTTCTACCAGTATCATGCTGTTTTGATCACTAAAGCTTTGCAGTATATTTTGAAGTCAGGGAGTGTGAGGCTTCTGGCTTTGTTGTTTTTTTCTCAGGATTGCTTTAACTATTCAGGGTTTGCGGTTGCCCCATATAAGTTTTAGGATTCTCTGTTCTATTTCCATGAAGAGTGTCGTTGGGATTCTGATTGGGATTGCGTTCAATCTGTAAATTGTAAATTTCTCTGACTTGGGGATTCATTTCTGCATACTTGTCATTTTCCTTCTGGTATGGAGGTTTAAGGTAGTTACTTCTTGGGATCAGTAGTGGTGACCCATCCTTGATTTCTTATATTGTTAATTTGTGTCCCCTGTTTTTTGCTGTTGCTGTTGTTTATTTGTTTGGGTTAGCCCCCACATCTGTATTTGATAAAATAAATCCCCAAATCTTTATTTGATAAAGTAAAGATTTATCAAATTTTTTCTGAGAATATTTCTGGCAGGGCAGATCTGCTGGCAATGAATTTTATCAGTATCAGTTTTTGTCTATCTGAGAAAGATCTTATTTCCGCTTCACTTTTGAAGGATAATTGTGCTGGCTACAGAATTATTGGTTGTTTGATTTAATGTAGGTGAATAGAATGAATCTTAGCTATGCTTGATTTTTGTGGGGGATTAAATGGAACTTATTTTAGCTTACTTGAACAAACAAAAATATTTCTTGACTAGGTTATTTGGATAAAATTTGATTTAATTGAATTTAAAAGTTTTAAGTGACTAATATGGAGTAAACTTACTGAGTCTTGATGCTTTCATTTTCATATGTTAAAGTGTCTTGCATTAATTTAGATTGCATTGATATATTTCAATTCATTATAAAATGATTTTATAAGGATTTCATATTATAGTTTGCCTATTTTGAATTATATTCTAGTGAATTGTTTTGTTTAAAATGGCTTGAATTAATCCATTTGGTCTACTGTGAATTTATTTGACTTAAATATTTTAATATTAAGAAATGTTACTTTTTACGGCATTGTCAGTTCTTCTTTGGATTAAATTTTATTTAATTAAATGGTTCTTTTTCTCATCCTGTTCAGATTAAATTTATTGAATCTAGTTTGATTTCCACTTATCTAGTCCTTTGGTTTGGATAAAAATTGGAAAGGGAGAATGGGAAGAGAGCTTTAGAAAAGATATGTTAAGCGAGGCTAGAATATAATAGAAAAATGTAGTTCAGGTCTGGTATTTCTTAAATGAATTTAATTGAAATGACAGGTGAGGCCAGTCTTTTAGAATGCTTCAATAAGAATTATGCATTTGTCTTTCTAAGAGATAAATAGTCTATAAGAAATATTTCCTTTTTTTCAGCTTTTATTTTTAATTAGTCCCAGATTCTACGACCTTGAATAAACAGGTCTTGGCTTTTTTCCCTTATTTGCATTCCAAAATAACAGAGAAATGATGTTCAAATTTTCTTTCCAACAGTTAATTGGCATCTGGTTTCAACCTACTTAACCAGGTCTGTCATTTTCTTTTTTCTTCTAGTTTTATTGAGATAATTGATATATAACAGTGTATAACTTTAAGGTGTACAACATAATGATTTTACCTATGTATATATTGTGAAATGATTACCACACTAAGGTTAGTGAACATCATTACCTCACACAGTTACAAAAATTTTTTTCTTGTGATAAGAAATTTTAGGATCTACTCTCTTGGCAACTTTCAAATAGATAACATAGTATTGTTAACTAAAGTCACCATGCTGTACCTTAGATCCTCAGAACTTATTTATCTTGTAATCGGAAGTTGCTACCTTTGGATCAGCTTAACCTTTTTACCCCACCCCAAACCTCCCATCTCTGGTAACAACCAATCTGTTCTTTGTTTTTATGAGTTCTTTTTTTAAAAAAACATTACACGTATAAGTGAAATCATATGGTAGTTGTCTTTCTCTCTGTGACTTATTTTTTGCCTATCATAATGCCCTCAAGGTTCATCCATGTCATTGCAAATGACAGGATTTCCTCCTTTTCTATGACTGAATAATATCCCATTGTATGAATATACTACATCTTCTTTATCCATTTATTTATTGATGAACACATATGTTGTGTCTACGTCTTCATTATTGTAGATAATGCTGCAATGAACATGAGAGCACAGATATCACTTTGAGATAGTGGTTTTACATCCTTCAGAGATATACCCAAAAGTGGAATTGCTGGATCATTTGGTAGTTCTATTTTTAACTTCTTTGAGGAAGATCCACACTGTTTTCTGTAGTGGCTGCACTAATTTACATTGCCACTAACAACACACAAGAGTGGCCTTTTCTCCACATCCTCCCCAGCACCTGTTAATTCTTATTTTTCATAATACTCATTCTAACAGGGGTGAGGTGATATTTTACTGTGTTTTGATTTACATTTCCCTGATTATTAGTGATGTTGAGCACCTTTTCATGCACCTGTTGGACATCTGAATATCTTCTTTCGAAAACTGTCTATTCAGGGCCGCTGCCCATTTTTTAATTGGATTATTTGTTTACTTGATATTGAGTTGTGTGAGTTCCTTATATATTTTGGATATTAACTGCATATCAAATATGTGGTTTGCAAATATTTTCTCCCATTCTGTAGGTTTCCTTTTCATTTTGTTAATGGTTTCCTTCACTGTGCAGTGTTTCTAGTATGATGTTCTAGTTGCCTATTTTTGTGGCTTGCGCTTTAAATGTCTTATCCAAAAAATCGGTGCCAAGACCAATGTCAAGGAGTGTTTCCCCTATGCTCTTTTCTAAGGATTTTATGATTTCAGGTCTTACATTTAAGTCTAAATATCTAGCTAAACAGGGCTTTTACAAGCCTATATAATAAATAAAGTGATTAACTTGTGTTACTTCTCTTCTCACTAGAATGTCAATCCTATGAGGACAGGAAAGTTTGGTACATGACTATTGGTATATTATTAAGCGTTTGGTACACTACCATATCCTTAGCACCTAAAACCAATGCCTAACAAATATATACATATATATATGATGACTGAATCTTACACTTGCATAGCACGTTATGGTTTCTAGAAACACTTTCATACACATGCATATTGTCACCTGAGATCATCGTGATAACCCTATGACATCTAGCTTTGCCATTCTCATTTTACATATAAAGAAACTGAGGTCAAACAGGTGAAGAAAGCTGCTCAAGATCCTCTAAGAGTCATTCATTCTGACTCTCGCTGCTGTCATAGGTTTGTAGCTTGAAATAAACGCTTACACATAGTCAGTGCTCGGTTTTCTGGACCTAGCTAAGAGAAAATAAAGCATGGTATTAATTGTTACCTCTTTGTTTTAGAGGGCCTCTGTTTTTCATTCTCAGATAACTGTACTTAGTCAGGGGGTATGTGACTGTTGTATAATCAAAATGTGCTACCTTCGTGGTGAGTAATTTTATACATTGTACTTGTATTAAAAAGAAACATGGATATCTTATAGGTCATTATGCAAAATTTTCATTAACTTAAGAAATACGGTATGAGTTTTAAACGAAATTTGTGCATCAATGGCTTCAGATTGCTTCAGAATCGAACACAAGGTCATTCTCCTCTGCTGTTAGGGTTACCTTAGCAGAAAATTTTAAGAATCATTGATTGAGATACGTCAGATAGGTTGATGTCCTAAGGCAGGATTTTGTTGAGGTTTCTTTTCTGATTGCTGTTTTGTTTGGCATAGCAAGTCCTACTCTTGTAGAAAATCTGATAGCAAGGACACTGTGGTGGCTGTTTTTTTTGTTGCCATCTTTTGTTTGTGAATTTGGAGAAGTTACTCAACATCTATAAATCTTAGATTCTCCTCATTTATAAAAAGGACGGGAGTGTTTGCTATCTGTTAAATTAATCACTGTAAGTCGCTTTTGAAAATTTCACACATGCCTAATTGCAATAACCAGCAAAACACCATTAATAATAAGCACATTTTATAAGATCGCAAATAGTTTCTCATTGCCAGTGGGTATAATTTGTGTTCACTGATTAATGTATTGGATAACTGTTTTTTATTAATGAGAACAAGAGAAAGAACAAACACCACATTAGAGAAAATGTTTCTCAGAATGTGGCAATATAGGAACATAGGTCAAATGGGCCACATTAGAGAGGAGCTGTGGATCTAATATTGCCCTGGTGTCCTTAAACATTCGCTTCATGTATGCCTCAGTGTGTAATCTATTTGCCATTGAAGGGTTACCAAGAAATTAATCATGAAACTGACATACTATGATCAAACCTTGCCTTCATTCATTTTTGTTTTGAGAGTAGTCTAATAGGAAAGGGTAAAAGGGTCTTATAAACATTTATGCACTTCTGTGCTGCTATGTAAAATAATTAAATCCTTAACAAATTGTGTGAGTCAGAGTATTCCTGCTATTTAAAAGAACCCCATGGAAATGTCCTTGTTTGTAATAGATATTTTTTACTACCAAAGATATGTGTGGTCAGCATAGAAATTAGGAGAAAAAAATAGTCTTAATACCAAAACACAGCCATTTCTGTTATTTCACTTTTAAACAAGAAGAACTTCCTTTGTTAATGCTGAATAGTCATATGCTGATTATTTTTACCTTTTCCTGTGAGTTTTGTCTATTCCTGTTTTCACTTACATTGAAAACTATATGAATGGATTCACACCATTTTGACCCTTTGAGTCTATCTTCCTTTTGTCAACATTTTTGTGAGATTCATTCATGCTTCTGCATGTAGAATACATTATTTATGTGCACTGCTGTATAGCTCTGCCTTAAATGTATATATCACAACTTATTTATTTACATAGCACACATTGATGGGTGTTTGACTTGCTTCCTAGTAGGAATCAACAGAGTGCTGTCATGAACATTCTTGCGTATGCCTTTTGATGAACATATGCTCACGTATTTTAGGAAATGAATAAAATGCAATATTTTAGGTAATACATAATGCCCAAATAAAGCTTTTATGAAGTTAGTTCATAAAAATTTTCCAAGATAGTTGTACCAATACAAAATCTCTTCAGCAGTTCCAGATGTCCCACATTCCACAGTACTAGAAATTGTCAATTTACGTTGGTGATTCTAGTGTGTAAGCACTGTGTTTGTTGTAATAATTAGTTTATATTTTCCTTATGACAAATGAGCTTGCACACATTTTCATATGCTTATTTATTTAGACATTCTCTTTGTAAATGACTGTTGCCCATTTATTCTAGCTTTTATCTTTTTATTTTTGATGTGTGTGTGTGTGTATGTAGGATAGGAGGGTATTGTCAAGTGTATCCATTGCAAATATCTTCACCAGTATATGCTTTGCCTTTTCACTCTAAAGATAATGTCTTTTGATGAAAAAGTTCCCAATTTTAGTCCTGTCTAAATTTTTAACCCTTAAATTATGCATAGATATTTTGGAATCTTGTTTAAGAAATAATTTTATGTTCTAAAGATATAAACATGTTCTAATTTTTTGCACACTTTATTGTCTTACCTTTTATATTTATATCACAATGTCTGAGATTGAGTTTCGTGTGTGTTGTGAAGTAGAGTCAGATTCATATTTCCCTCATATGATAATTCAGGTAACTCAGCATCACTTATTGGAAACACTATCTTTTATCTACTTGGCTGCAGTGTCACTTTTATTATAATTCAAGTGACTATGTATGAATTTTATGGTTTTTTTTTTTTTGAGGAAAATTAGCCCTGAGCTAACATCTGCTGCCAACCCTCCTCTTTTTGCTGAGGAAGACTGGCCCTGAGTTAACATCTGTGCCCCTCTTCCTCTACTTTATATGTGGGACTCCTACTACAGCATGGCTTGCCAAGCGGTGCCATGTCCGCACTCGGGATCCGAACCCTGAACCTGGGGCCGCCAAAGCGGAATGTGCGCACTTAACCACTGTGCCACCAGGCCAGCCCCGAATTTTATGTTTTATATGTCTATATGAGAAGCATATAATAAACTAGAAATCATTATACCAATTTTGTCCTGATTCTTCACAAACTGACTGGGAAACATTGGTCAATTCATGCAATGACATGAAGGAGAAATTATATGGCCTCTTCTAATCAGTGAGTAAATTTAACATAGTCCATTCGTGATACATTTTGGCTTTCTCACCCTGTTCAATATTGCGTCACTTTTGTTGGTAATTGGGCACAGCACAATTTTATTTTTCAAAACGAAAGAAAATTTTATTTAGAGTGTTAACATTTGCCCATGTGTTATCTCACCTAAGAAAGCATTTTTATAGCTATGAAAACCAATGATTCAGGAAGATGTTTATAGAGCAATTTATCTGAAACTTTTGGTGTCAATATAGCCATTTTCAAATTAAAACACAGATTAAACGGTGCATTTCTTATACTGAATCCAATAATAGCTCTGGTGCCCTAAGATGTAATTCTTCAAAAATCGTATTCCCTCTCAAAAACTTTACAAGGAAAAAAAACACCCTCAGTATACAGATAGATACATCACTCCACTAGCAGTGCAATGTGATTTTTTTAGAAAGCTTTCTTTCTCAAATATTTCTTAAATGCTTGTTATATACAAGTCAGTCTGGGGAAAACAAAGATGAATAATACAGAGGTATTGCCTTCTATGAGATTACAGATAAGTTCAGAGTTTGAAATATACCCACAAATAACTAAGATACAAGGTTGTGTGTGATGGATGCTTTAATAAATGAATGATAAAAGAGGATTTCAGGGGAGACGTTTTCAAATTCATATAGCTCTGGAATTCTTTGTACAGGAAAAAAAAATTAGGATAGATCTTAAAGGATGTGTAGGAATTCTATAAGCATAAAAGGTGTGTTATTGACATGGAGTAGGGTTAGAGGGTCCTGAAAGTAGTGGAGAGATGCAGAAAGCACAAAGAATTCCATGCCATTCAGACTGCCAATGCAGGAGACAGGCTACTGTTGGAGAGGGAAAGGCAATGAGCTGATGAATGACTGGATTGGATAGGAGATAAGATTTAAGTTTTTGCAAGTTTTGTGTCAGAGCATTAGAAAAGTCTGGCACAAATAAGAGAAATAGAAAATCCAGGAATAGGTCTGACTTTGTAGGTTCAGGAGAATGAGGAAGAGAGATGGGAAGAGATGACCTTGACTATGAATAGCCTGTTTGATTTAAATATGTGACCATATCCAGCAATATCTTTACAGAGGATAAAAAAATACAGGAGAAATGAGCAATAATATTGGACATAGAAATAACATTATGGTAATCATATAGGCAAAGGTAAACATTGAAGCCAAGATAAAAGAAAAGGTGTCTTGAGTTTAAAAGGTAGAGAAAAGAAGAAAAGTCTTAGAAGAAAATTCTGGAAGTTACTTGCATTATAGGGAAGAAAAAAGAGTGAGCAAAGGGAAAAAGGACAAACTTTCCATAAAAGTTACTCAGAGCATCTTAATATTAATCAAAGTTTAGGGATTTGAGCTTTTCTACGTTTATTATGAAGTCTGGGAGCCTTTACACATCTAAAGAAGCTTCCTTTTGTTAGGCTATCAGATTAATTATGTTGACAAAATCAATGCTGCTTTTATTTGGTTCACTGTACTGTCTTTCTTTTTTGACTACAACAATCTGTAGTTTTTGTATCTTAGAGATAAATCATAGAAAGAAAAGAATGATTGAACTAATTTCCCCATCTATCAAATGCTCTAATGATTTTATAATTTACAATATACTACATCTATAATATATAATAAATATATTACATAATTCCTCCCCTAGGAGAATGTTCCACAAAACACAAAAACACAATGTAAAGCTTAATCTTTTGCAAAAAACCTACACGATTTAAAAAGTAATTTACAAATTCAAAAGAATCTTGCAATCATCTTAAATTTGTTTGTTGGAGATTTTAAAACATGAGAAGTTTTCGATCAGACTGTGTTGTTTATATTTTTGTGTATATGTGGTATGTATGTCTCTGTATGTATGTGTGTGCTCATTCCTGACTTTGTAATTTTTTTAAATTAAGCATATGTATTAGTATTTTAAAATCATTTAAAAATCAGTATAAAAAACAATATGTTTTGGTTTGATATTCAACTCTTTCAAAAGTAAAGTTTTCAAAAAATATTTAAATGTTATCAATGTAAATTTTTGCCTCTTAAAGAAATGTATCAACGATGTCAATTCTGTAGCAATTTGAAAAAGCGGGAAAATTGGCAAGCATTAGAAATTTCACAGAAAGAGAAATGTCTCTCATTGTATTTAACACGTACTTCATATAGTGATGAAAAATATTTTCTCAAGTTTAACCTGAGTTTCTTTAAGGGTTTCTTGATTTTATTATTCAACTGATCCTTAGAAAGCCAACTTAAATAATTGGAAGATATGTCAATTTTTTCAAATTAATTTAATTGGTCAGGTCAATAAAATCACTTCTTACATATTAAAAGTAAATAAAATCTATGTGTTAATCAATCTAAGATGCTATATACAGTATGACAAAACATTATTTTGTGGACAACTAAGGAAAAATTCTGCAAATAAAACAATGCTAAGATACCATTGGCTTAAAAATGCATTCTGGAGCCAGCCCTGATGGCCTAGTGGTTAAAATTCAGCGCTCACTGCTTCAGCAGCCCAGGTTGGCTTCCTGGTCACAGAAGCACACCATCCATCTGCCAGTTGCCATGATGTGGCAGCCGCTCACGTAGAGAACTGGAACAACTTACATCTAGTATATACAACTATGTACTGGGGCTTTGAGGAGGGGGAAAAAGGCATTCTGTTTTCAGATATGTTAAAATAAGTTATTTTTATGTAATTGCCGTTTAAATAACGACATGCAGCATGTGAAGATATATATGCACATATTTATCTAAATGTATGCAGCTATGAATTTATAAATAAGCATATTGATATCTTAGCATTCTAAGAAATATAAGCATATAAACAAAATATAACCCATAAATTAAACTATAGAAAAACAATGAAAGCTCTGCATGGCCCAGAATGAGGGTGATAATGCAGTTAAAGGAACTCCATTCAGCAATAAAAATTTCCAAACTCATATTCAACACTGTGAAATAAAGTCATGGCCCAAATATGGCATCCTTCTTGAGATTATGGTTTTTTGTTTTTGGGTTGTTTTGCCCATCAAGCTTCCCTTATATGCCATCACTGCTTTTGGGTCTCTCTTCACAACACTCATTATAAACTGATTTCACAGCTCTACCTAAAACACCCTTAACACCCTTTGTTCTTTGCTCTTGACTCCCCATACAAATCTAGAGACTCATCTAGAAGAAGCTGAATCAACTTTGTCATCAGGGAGATAAAGAAACTTAGTGGAACAAAGGCAGATCCCTACCTAGGAGGCAAATGGCAGAAATGTCTGAGAATGTTAATATGCTAATGTTGCTCAATGTGTATACAAAAGTTGCACTTGTGTATGTACATGCCTCTTCGTGTATATGTGTGTGTGTATATCATACGTACATGTGTAGTCCTTTATGTTTGTGTGTTTACATATTTTTCTCAGTTCACTGGGCAATATTTTTCTTTCTGAATGAAAGTTAAAATGATCGTATAGGCTGTCAAAATGAGTTTGATATTGTTACCCCAGATATAATGCCTAAGGGAACTCAATAATTACGTATGTACAATCAATTTGCTTAAAGTTACAACTTAACGAGCCTCTCCAAAGAATATTTCTTTTAAAGACGTTTTAATAAATGAAACCAATCAGGGGGAAGTAACGTTTCAACTTGATCAGAAATTCTGTCTGACTATTAAATCATTTTGAAAGACTCTCATGACACTCACAACACTACATATCAACTATTGCAATAAAGGGTTTTACAAGTATTATGGGATCACAAAGATGGGACTGGTTAACGCTCTGGGAGACAGCAGAAGTCTTCCTAGGAAAGATAATGCAGTTGGGTCCAGATGAGAGCAAATACGTCGTCTTATCAAACATTTATCTCCTGCATGAAAATCATGGTTGGATTCTATTGGGAGATTTATAGCACCTGAAAATAAGGTGGGATTTTTGTTCACTTTTTCTCACTTTAAAAGTAACATTGCAGTTAAACAGTCACATGAGATCAATGGAAATTGTGTTCCCCTCCTCGGACACACGATGAAGGCTTATTTATAAAAACCAAGAATAAACTATGCGTGTCGTTTAAAAGATCTACCCTACATTATGGGTAATTTTTTAGTGCTTCTAAATTTCTCAGGTACGTAGGGGCCAGAATGGACTATTAGATCAAACAGACCAGAGAAATCAGTGACTCTGTGAATTCCAGTCTAATTTCTGCTCTAACGACTTATAACATTCAGCTGAAATCATCAAACCTTATATCGGAATAGTTAATAAAATGTGGTAATTTTCTTAGTCTTTTCTTTCTTCCAGTGAACATTTTTACCAGATATAAAGACAAATAGTCCTGTGATCACTTCTGAAATGTATTTATAAGAAACCTTTGCTCCACATCACTTTATCAGGCAGTGTGTCACCACCATTGTGGGATGCAGCCAAGTATTCAGTTTGTGATAATTACTTTGTACCGTGGTTTAGTGAAATTTCCCTGAAAAGTGTATTGCTTCCTTCTTTCCACTGCTTCTTAACCCCTGCCTTATTTTTCCTTTGTAGGAAGGAGCTTTCAGATGCTGTGTGTATATTGACATTTTAGGGGCTGACTTTGGGCCATCATGCCAGGCAGGGACAAGGGGCAGCCGGTGTATCTCAGGCTAAGTTTCCTAACTCTCTTTTTCTCCTTTCTCATCCAATTTCCTTCATTCCTCTTACTTTTTCCTCTTTGCTCCAAACATTTTCTATTTGTAGGAGCTAGTGAACTCAGGTTAGAAAGAAGAGGCATTCTCACTTTTGGAGAATAAATCCAATGTCATTGGGTATATCAGCATGAAAAATAGAAATAAATAGATATAAAATATGTAAGCATGTATGTTGCTTATGTACATATACTTGTGTGAGTGTGTGTGTGAGTGTGTGTGTGTGTGTGTATATACAATATCCACTGAGGTAGAATGGAAACAGTTATACCCCAATAACAATAAATATGTCCAGCACCAAGATCTTGGTTTGCAAATAGCATTTTCCGATAAAAAAGTCTAGGGCTCCTTGAAAAAATGACTGCCTCCCATACTGGGATGATGAAAATACAAGATGGGATGGGTCTGGAACATGTCGTTCCAGAAAGTAGGATGGGGACATATCAAGGGGAAAAAGGAGAACATCCATTTCCACCATGAACAGGTAAGTTCTCCATGAGTAACAATCACAACTCTGAAGAGAATACAAAAACACCACCAAAAGGCAGATTCCACAGGCAAGTTGAGACTGAAAAAGGACAGTGGCGCAGGTTTTTTTACAGCTTCTACCCTGAGGATAGACCATGGTCAGCCCTGTGTGAAGAAGCTAAAACACCAATAAAAAACCCTACAAAACTCCAATTTAAAAAGAAGTTAGAAAATAGAATTTGGGGCAACTATAGCTATTGAAAGGGGGGGGGGGGAGAATCTCTGAAAGAATGCAATCAGAGAGAGGGAGCTATATTTCTGTCTTTAGATTCTGACTGCCAAAATACACATGCTTAGGGTGGACTCGAAACAGCTCAGCTAAGCATAAATGAACTATAGAGAGATTTCAGGTTCCACCCAAGAGACAGAGTCTGAAGTATGAGTCTAACCAAGGGATCTCTGGCTAAACAAAACAAAACAAAATAAAATTCTCTATGGAGTAATATAGCAATAATTATCCATATGCTCTACAAATCAACAAAATTAAAAAAAAATAGAGAAAATGAAAAAAGACAAAAGCTAGTTCTTTGAAAATAGAAAAATAAAATAATACCCCTAGATAGAATGTAAAAAAAAAAGAAAAAGGGGTATCGGGAATGGAAAACACTGCAGCTCCTCCAGACCTAATGAGAGAATATTTTGAACATATCTATTCCAACAAATTTGAAACTGTAGTGGATAAATTCCTCAAAAAATACAACTTATTAAAACTGACACAAACTCAAACAATACTAAAAATACTCCTGTATCTATTAAAGAAATTTCAGTTTTTGTAGAAAACATGACTACAAAAAGAACTCAAAGCTCAGAAGTTTCACAGGAGAATTCTATGAAATGTTTAAGAAAAATAACAATCATCTTATACAGTTATGTCTTATATTATACTTTGGGGAAAAGGGAAATAAGCTTTTTGATAGTAAGAAATTTCTGTAAAGGCATCTCAAGACCATAGCCTAAAGTTGATTATTATGATTCTAGTTCCATTGTCCCTATACTACTGGATACTGCAATGGGCTATCTTCCTTTTTTGTTATCAAAATAAAAAATTCAAAAAGATAAGCATTCTTGGTAACAGAAGGCTTGAAATCCAGTAGATAATTAATATCTGTTGCATGGATGCACTATTGTTAGCATTTTGATATTCTATTTATAGATTTAAAATAGTTCTATTCATACTGTCTATGCTACTTTGTATTTATTTTTATCATAATTTACTATGCCTTTCCTGGCATAGTAAATGCCAGGAATGAGTGGAAGAATGCATAATATTCCATCCTATGGACGAACAATAGGTTGCTTTAAGTTGTTAAATATTATTTAACATTTAGGTTGCTTTGTTTTTTCTATATAATATTAGCAATGTATCTACGTATAAAACTTTTTTCATATTCATGATCACTTGATTTATTTAGAATTCCAAAATAGGAAATGATGCGGGGTCCGTGAGCCGAGGAGTCGAAAGAAAGATTTCTTAGACTCTTAAGATCTGGCAGTAGTGCTCTTTTATTTAGAGAATAGAATAGCATGGGGACAGGACCCATGGGCAGTCAGAGATGCTGCTGGCATGGGGAGCTGCTGCTGCCGCCGCTGGCATGGGAACATGACACATGAGCAGGCAGAGCTGCTGCTGGCATGTTGCTGCTGCCGCTTCTGCTGCCCCAAGTTGAGGCTTAGAGCTAAATTTAAGGCATAGGTATGTGAGTTATCTCTTTACAAGACAAAGGAAAGAATATGTAAAAAAGTTAAAATGGTATCAGTGCCCCTCAGGGTCCGGCCATTGGGCGGTCCCACAACTTTTAGATAAGAATCAAACCTGGTTGAGTAAATGGCAGAAGTCACCGCTTAAATATTATCCTCAGCTAAAGACAGAGGATTTGGGGGGGGGGGGGGCAGTTACATGAGGTTGCCAGAGAGTAAACAACTTAAGTTCTTGCCTCTGGCATTGATTAAGAGTTTCTAGAGATAAGGCCATCCACCCTCTTCCTGGCACCTAGAGGGAGGCATCTTTACAGATAGAGGTTTCCCTTAGAAATGTAAATGTTTCCCAACAAAGGGGCAAGCAAATTCCATTCCTTGGAGCCTGCTTCTCATCTGCAGTTTTAAAATTAACCAGCCTAAAAATCCTCATCATAAACCGTTTTAAAATTAACAGCCTAAAAATCCTCATCAGGAAATACATAAGCAGAACATATGGAAAGACTTATAAATCTCAACACATTACTAAATGGCTTTCCAAAAATAATATATCAGTATCCTTTCTAAATACATTTATTTTGTATCCAGTTCTTTTTCTGAATGTTTTCTATTATTCTTTATCTTTTATTCTTGCCAGTTTATATTATGGAGTTCATCCTTTAAATTATTATCATTTTTAGATTTTTTAAGAGACTTTTTTAGAGCAGTTTTAGGTTCACATAAAAATTGAGGGGAAGGTACAGAGATTTCCCATACACACCCTGACTTCACAATTCATTTCCTCCCCCAATATCAACATCCACCATCAGAGTTATACTTTTGTAGCAATTGATGAACCTACATTGACACATCATTATCATCCAAAGCCTGTAGTTTATATTATGGTTCACTCTTGATGTTGTACATTCTATAGGTTTGGATATATGTAATGACATGTATCTATCATTATGGTATAGTTTTTTTCACTGCCCTAAAAATCCTCTGTCTCCACTTGTTCATCTCTCTCCTGCCCCAACTCCTAGCAACCACTGATCTTTTACTGGCTCCATAGTCTTTTCAGAATGTCATATAGTTGGGAGTCATATAGTAGGTAGCATTTTCATATGGGCTTCTTTCACTTAGAAATGTGCATTTAAGTTCATTCATATCTATGTGGGCCTGGGGTTCTGCTTTTACTAGGATTGAGGGTGAGGCCCTAGGATTTTGAGGGCTCACTCTTCGTTGGCGAAGTAAAACAGAAGAGCAGAAATGTAAAGCATGGGAAGAGAAAGAAGAAGCAACTCAAATGGTCAGCTAGGGAAAACAACCAAGATCTCTAAAACAAAGGAGTCTGGAGTCGGGGGTGGGTTGGATAGTGGCTGCAGCCTGGCTCTTTATCTAGTCATGTGGCTGATAATGTGTTTATTGAGATATTCATCTTTGAACAGAAGGCCACTTTAAAGTGGATGCCTCAGCAATCAAAGCTTAAATCAGGCACTTGCATTATCAGAAAGAAAAATCAACTTTCCGGACTGAACACTACATCAAGTTTTTCATAATTAGCTCTATGTCTTGAGACTTAATACTGAGACTTTGTATTGATCACACACAGTTGGCACATCCACATGGGAAAACTGAGAACAAATTAGAATTACAGCTTCAGTGGCTGCTTTTCATTTAGATGATGAAATGAGAAGGCTACATAGAGATTCATTCTTCACAATCTCAAGAGACTTGACAAATTTTAGCAACCTTCAGAGACTACAGATTATGGTAGGATGAGCACAGGTTTCTCATCAGACCACAAAAGCATTTAAAATACTAAGAAAGCCTTTTCCAAATGTTCTATTGGAAATTCAACTTACCTAAACTTGACTTAAGTTAGAATGAATGTGAGTGTGTGTGTATAAGATAAGCTTTTAAATTTGTTAAGAGGATTAAAACTCTAGAATGTGTGCATCAGAAATCCAGGAAGGGAAGGCATTAATTGTCCACCTCTTGTGCTGATTCAATTTTCCTCTAACACATTCAGATTGCTTGAGCATCTCCAGTGTCGGTGAATCCCTAGCCTCAGTTAATTTCAGTTTTTAGGTAGTTCTGACCTTTTGCATAAGGTTTCCTTATACTGAAATCTGAATTTGCTTCCCATAACTTCCAATTGCTCATCTAACTAGTGACGTAAGTCTCACATCCTACAAGATCTCCCATTAATAAGATAAATGTCCTTGAGCATCTGAAATTCTTTTCATATGTCAGTGCAAATAATCCATAATCAACCTATAAATCAAAATTGGGATGAGTTTATTATGAGTCAGGTTTGAGGACTCTAGCCCAAGGAAGTAGGTTGTACAAAGTGGTTATATACCGTCTTGCAACAAAGAGCATACCTCACATATGATAGGAATATCTCTTTTACTACTGTCATGAGATGCTTAGCTGGCACAGCAAGCTGGTGGTCAACAGGTCAGGGGTCACAAGGTGAGCACAGCAGGTCGGTGATTAACCCTTAGTTCCTAGGAAGAGATGCTTATCCTTCAACAAATGTCATTATGAGGGGAAGCTACTTCCCTATATTTAAGGGAATCATTCTTGTGTTTGGGACATAGTAAATCTTTAAAGCAGATGTACAATGTATGCTCCACAGGCCACATCAAGCCCTTTTGGAAAAACAAGACCAGATTGAATTAGTTTTAAACCAAATGGCTTCCTCGTATACTCCAATGTATCCTATGCTTTTCATTTATTTATCGCATATCTTTCTATGAACATCTGTACAGATTTTTATGCCGTCAAAACCTGTGTCTTTTTCTCTCTTCAAGAAACACCTGATTATATGTATGCCTTAAAGTCTGATTGTCTTTAAAGAGATATAGAAAATATAAATAAGTTTATGGGGATCGTTTTTTTATTTCTGATCACTGTACCTTGTGAAAGTTGATCTTACTTCCTAGGCCTCACTTTCCTAGTACACAACGTGGAAGTGATAATAGCAGTTCATACTTGAAAGTGTGATTTGAAGGATTAATTGAGATAATACTATAAGGATCATACCTATCTTATAGTACATATCATATAGTTACGGTATGATTTAATTGATCAATAAAACAGTTCAGTCACATTATAAGAGACATGTAAATGTTCACCATTATTCATTCATTAAGTATTTATCAGGCACCAATGATGTCACAAGTGCTTTCGATGCAGTAAGGATTCCACAGCGATCACAACAGGAAAACACCCCTATCTTCACAGAGATTACATTCTAGTAGACTTATATTCAACGATTCTCAAGTATGTATAGAGCTTAGAACAAATCTTAGCAAAGATTTTCTCATTATGCCTGCATACTGAGTTTCTGGACCAGAATGCAAGATGGGGGTGTGTGTGTGTGTGTGTGTGTGATTAATATATAGTCATGTGCTATCTAGACCATTATCTTAATATTTGGATTCCTTTCAGAGGTGATTTTATTTACATGCCATTATCTAATCAAAGAAACAGACAATTATAGAATTTAACTTTTAAAATTTAGAAGCTGAAAGAAACCAAAGACATCATTATTTGGTGAGACCCTCACATTAAAGATAAGTGAAAAACTACATGAGTGGCCAAAGGCCACATGGAAGGTCAAGACATAATTAGAGTTTAGATACACTGATGGATCAGGAATGATACTCATCTGCCATCAGGCAAAAGCATAACCTACTACATCCATGAGCATGAGGCAATGATGAAAAGACTTTTGATCAGGACAAGCCTGAGAGCAAGTCCCTCCTTCCAGATTGGCATTATTCCATCAACACACTGTGAGTAGGTTAACACAGTTATACCATCACAAAGTTCCCATTTCTCCTTAAGGATCCCTGAAAAGACTTTATACATAATCTCTGGACCCCTGGTATTTGTTATCAGTATTTTTTCAGAGAAACCCAGTAATCAATCAATAAATTAAAATTATTAGCATTAATATTTTATCCTTGACTTCACCCAAGAGGTTAGGAACACAGGCATGAATCAAGCATCAGAAAAATATACTTTTAAATGTTGCCTTAGCCGTTTAATAGGCAAGAGATATTGGGAACTTATTCAGCTTTCACGTGTTTAACTTCTTTTTCTGAAAATAAAAGAACTTATTTACAGGATTGTTGTAAAACTTTAAAAAAATAATTCATGTAAAACACTTTGTGAAGTGCCTGATACTAAATAATCAGTCAGTCTTATACTATCATTGTTTGTATATATTTATATCTATGCTGTTTGTACAAATACTTTCTCTCATATGTTCTCACAGCACCTCTTTGGTTAGGCATGAAAGATATTATTGTCCCACTTTACAGATGAGGAAACCGAGGCTCAGTATGGTTATGACTTCCGTCCCCAAGATCACATTTTTATTGGGTGTCAAAACCCAAATCAGTAGATTCCTACTTCAGTGTTTCCTCCACTATGATACAGACTTGAATTCTTTCTTGATTACGTTCATTTTATTTACACTGTTGAGCTGGCTCATGGGTAATAATCTCTGCTGTATAAAGACTAGATCCCCTTAGAACTGAGTCCAGGGGGTCGCAACTCTCTCTAGGTGGATTACTCCAGCCTACACAGGTCTAATATCCAACAAATCAGTATCACATCTCTTGAACTTTATTTCTTCTCTATTTCTTGTTTAGTGCTTTCACCTTCACAACTTGATTTTAATTCTCTTTAGGACAGAAATCAGGTTGAAATATTTTTGTAAATATTTAATTTGTTGTTTTTATTGCCATGGAGTCGATTCTGACTCCAGCGCCCCTGTGTATGGCAGAGTAGAAGAACCCTGCTTTGTTTTTTGTGCCATCCTCTCTCCTTCTGGTGCTACATCAGACAACGCTCCGCTGCTATTCATATGGTTTTCATGGCCAATGCTTTTGGAAGTGGGTGGCCAGGTCTTTCTTGTTAGTCTGCCTTAGTCTGGAAGCTCCACTGAGACCCGTCCACCATGAATGACCATGCTGGTATTTGAAATACTGGTGGCACAGCTTTCAGCATCAGAGCAACATGCAGCTGCCACATAATGACAATCGATAGATGGATGGTGTGGAATGAACCTGGGCAGTGGCGGTCAAAGCACCGAATCCTAACCACTAGACCACCAGGGCTGGCTAAAGATTTAATAAACATTCTATATTTATTTATTTACTACCCTTTTCACAGCCCAAAGGAAACAAAAACAATTCTTTCTGCCAATTAATTATTATTATTATTATTTTTTTTTGGTGAGGAAGATTGGCCTGAGCTAACACCTGTGGCAGTCTTCCTCTATTTTTATGTGGGATGCTGCCACAGCATGGCTTGATGAACTGTACATACGTCCACACCCTGGATCCGAACCCGCGAACCCTGGGCCACCAAGGTAGAGCATGGGAACTGAATCACTGCACTACCAGGCCAGTCCTTCTGCCAGTTAGTTTTTATTGTTACTTTCCTTATCTTCCAGTGCAAAAAGAGGGAAAGTGAAATTTAACCCCCAGTGCCTAGCCACATCCTTCTCATTTTTAGGTCTTAGCTTAAATGCCATCTTCATAGACTGACTTTCCTATTCACATTAACTAAAGTTTTGCATCTCAAACATTACCTTTATTTTCAGTCTCTATCTCAGCCATGTCTTGTTTCCCTTATAACACTTCATCACACTTACTTATTTTTTTACTTAGGAATCCGCTATGTTTACTAGAATGCACATTACAAGGGGGCAGAGCCTATCGTAATCATTTATCGTTTCATCTCCAGTAAATAATCATAACTCAATAAATGTTCCTAGAATGAATTTATCAATGTGGTTTAAAGGGAAAAACCTCTCAAATAATATATATCAATATTTACTATAGATTTCTATGTGTTTATCACCCTTCAAACAGTCCTTTATACTTTGACTATATTTCTGTTTTAATGTAACTTTTGTCTGCGTGTGTTTTCATTTTCTTAGAATTGTTCATTCCTCAAGGCAAGCTATCTGTACTGATATAGTCACATCCTTCGTTAAAATATTAAATGACTTCTTCCTGGAGGTTCATATTCTCCTCCCATCCCCCCGACACCCACACAAATAGACTCATGTTTTTCCCCATGACCCAACAAATGACAAGTGAATATCTAGCAAATCAGAGGACTTTTAGGAACCAGCAGTCAATTTCACCACAGGTCACGATCTGAATTTCATGATTTAAAGTGTTATACAAAACAGAATTTCTGGAAAGTTCATTTGATTAAAGTCTACTGGCCTTAATAATACTGTAAAAAATGGAGTTTGGGACTCCAGTTTTGAGCTTCCAGAATTGATGCAACAAATTTGGTACCCAACATCATTTAGGGTTATTCTGTTTCCATTTCTAATAGAGGATGTATTTGGATTAAATATGATAGAGAAATAAAAAGGAAAGGATTCTTCACAAAGAACGGATGGTGTAGTAATGTATAATGCACCATTTTCATTAGATGACGTATGTCTTATATTAACTAGAAATTAGGTGAACTGAAAAGGAAATTTCTATAGGAAAATTTGCTTACTATTATGTACAGGCAGACTCTGGGCTGTATGGCATTGGGTAGCTAAGTAAATAAAATGAGAGAAGACAGGGATAAAGGATACAAAGTGTTAAAGCACAGAAACAGTAGGTATGAGGAAAGGTATAAACATGTCTGATCTGATTTTTTAAAATTTTGATGATGACAGTTTCTATTAAAAATGCTTCATGGAATAGTCATTAATTGAAAGATACCATTTTAAAGAATCTAAATTTGTCATTATCAAAATTTTCTCCATAAGCCTGAAATACTCTTTCTGGCCCCTGTCATGCATATTGTCCCTTTCTCTTCATTCTCACAGTCTTTTTAAATCAACGTTAATGTCACTTTGGAAGTTGGACTCTAAATCATGTATTGATAGCCTTATTTTAATTTATGTCTTTAGCTTTTCTAATTTTCATGACTGTCTATTCCTTATGTTTAGGAAACATGTTGAGGATCTATTATCTTACCTTTAGGAAGAAAAAATGGGTGCTGATTGTTGATACAGGAAATTAAGTTAAATATGACTGCAGCCACATTGTTTTTCATTGCTTATCTTTAGAAGGAAAGATATATCCAGTAATCAAATATTGTGCAAATTCAATATTTATTTACTATATTTTTAAATAAATATTGTCCTTAAGAGTGTGAGTACTCTCTTACAACTACCTCTTTTCCAAGTTATGCAATTATATTTCAAAGCTCAATATCATTCAAATTTTTTTCAGAATATCATGGATGCAGATAGCATTGTATATATGACAGGATTATGTGAAAAAGCCTATGTTGCTGAAATAAATCTGCTATTGACTTGGAGAAACATTGTCTTGTAGGGCATGCGTCTTTGTTAATGACCACTTTATTGTTAATTACCATGGAAATATTAAAATTAGTTCAGGTTTTCCAATTTATTTTGAAGTTGGCTCTAAATATTATCACTCCCGCATCCTCTCTCTTTCCACCCTCTATTATTCATATACATATAAATGTGTATATTTCTTAAGTATATTATAAATATGTAAGTTACATAAGAAATTAAGACAGCTGGCTTGAGCTTCACTGTAATCCCCATTTATTTATTTATGGTAAATAAATGCTGAAATAGCAATTTTAAGCATGTCTAATTCAAAGAATTGAGATGTTATATGGACAGTCAACAGAAAAATCAAAGACAGAAGACTTATCAAGTTTTTGCCTCATGCTTTCTAAACATTTCAAATTGATCTAGACCCTTTCTTTCATATCAGTGATTCCAACCCTAGGGCAGAGCTGAGAAGCTGGACCAGATAGTGAGCAGCTCTGTCCAGCCAGTGAGAGTGGCAGCCAACTCATACTGACACGAATTGGTACCGTGAGGACAGGGGCTAGTCACCATTTGGCTTTTTCTTTTATTGATCTAATTTCACATTCAAATGTCCTTAAAGACATAACTACCCATGGGAATTTATAGGATTTTTATTTATGGCATTTAAAATGTTTTCAGCAACTACATGATTTTTCTTCTTTTAACCAACAGATGTTAATTTGTAAAAACAATTTCAGAGGGTCTGTGAGAAATGCTAGAACTGATTATTTTTAATCTCACATCAGTTTGCTAATTTCTGGCCCAACAAGACGTGCCCTGTCATAAAAGTGCCAGGAGTATCTTCTAACGGCCTCAACCCCACTGGCTGTTCTTAGGACATAATCACACTTAATCCAGTTTAAAACCTGTTTGTTTGTGTGCTTTCCCCAATTGTATAAATTCCAAATGGTATCTATGAAATGCTTGATAATGCCATTGTTTGGTACATCCCTTATGCCAGGAAGTGCTGTTTGGTAACCGAAAAGCTAATTAGAGGATAAAATGTATGAAAGCCTCTGAGAAGCACTTCAATTTAGGGATTGGAATGAAGAACAAACATTGTCAAGGTCACTGACCCTTCCTGCATATACCTAGGGTATCTTTCAAAAAACAAATTTTTATCTTATTCAAGGTAATGGAGTAATATGAATCCAAAGCAAAATCCACACATAAGAAATAAAATCTTCATTCCTAAACACGCTTTTGATTTGATTAAGTTTTGGGGTACTAATTGTGACATTTCTACTAATCAAACCTCATGTGAAATTAACCACAGTAATCAGTGCTCAAATTTTATGGAGCGACATCATGGCCGAGAAGAGAAAAGGGAGCAAATAACAAAAGAACGACAGCTTATTAAAATAGTTTGATTTGGCTTTACCAAATCAGTATGTAGAATTTCAGAAAAAATATACAAATAAGTCACCAATTAATTATCTTTTACGATACAGCATCACTCTCTAAATCCTTCATAACATGCCCTTGAAATTTTTAATTATTTTTATCCCTGAGAGGATTAAACACATAGAAAATGTATATTCTACTGCAAAGTGGTTGTCCCTAGATAACGCTCTAGAACTTCTTAAAACTGATGCAAATATGTTTAGAAAAGCTTTTCAAAGCTCTTAGTAAGGCAAAAGCTCTGCCATTTATATGAACATTAGACCTCTTTAGACAGTGAAAAATATCATCTTATAAATGCGATAGATTCTTGTGGTAAAGGGAAGGGAAAGATAGTTTATGTCCTATCTTGCACATTTGAAAAATAATCAATCCTACTTACCAACCAAAGGGCTTTATGAGATCTACACTCTAAACCAATAGGGCCAATTCCCCAAGAGCACCCTTTCAATTTCATTTCCAATCCTACACTGGGGATTACTTTAGCCTGATCCTCGGATAGACAGATATATCTTTCAGGATGTGGAGACTTAACATTTAATAGACAGGATCTGTGCAATCGGCTCGAGCTAAAGCATATTGTCAATTTATATAGTAAGGAAGAAGTACATTTTTTTGGTTCACTTCCTTATAACAGAGTCTGTTAAGCACATTATGGTACACTTCATCTCTCTGCTTATATACACTCAGAGGCTGGAGATTTTCCCAATAATTCTAGCATAACCTCCTCTGTATAGAAAACATAAGTTTAAATAAAATGCAGCATGATTTTAGGGCTGTGTATATCTGTGTTGTGGAGAAGAACTGACACTGACTATCCTGGGACAGCAAGAGAGTTTCCCCAGCCAAAGGAAGGCTTTGACTGGAAAATCTAACGTCATGCTTAGAAAGTTGGGGTCCTGGAAGGTGATTCATTTAATGCTCTGTCCGAGCTAATGAAACTGAAGAATACTTCTAAAAAGGTAATACCCAGTGAGGAACTAGATGAGATGTCTCACAAATTACTACAGCCTCAAAGGTCAGACTTCCCCTTATGTCGGCAATGTAGCCCATAGTTAAATTGAGACATAGCAGAGAAAATATCTCCTGGCCAGTTGCTCTGACTTGATTTAAGGCAATGAGCCCATTGGCCAGAAATCTGTTGTTTGTTCCCTTCATTCAAAACCAACCTAAGTTCTTATTTTGTTCCAGATGCGGGGCTAAGTGCAGAGTCAGACCTACCTGCTCTTGACTTACACTGTCCGGTGTTGGAGACAAAGATGTAAATACTCATATTAATTATGAAAACATAATTGTCTTTAATTAACATATAGAGAGCATATCTGTTGTGCTGAGTTTAAGATTCATATGGTTATTTCTTAGTCCTTGTAACCACTCATTTAAATGGAAACAGGAAGGAAATGGACATAAAATAAAATTTGGGACTGTTGGTAGGTTTCAATTATTCAATAGTTTCACTTTTTGACTAAATTTTAATTAACATTTCACAAGCATAATGTAAAACTCATTTCTCTTGACTGATTATATTCTACTAGGTTTACTAATGCATAGAATATGAGCAAAAATGCAGAAATTAAAGTAAAATAAAGCTCAATTCACTTGGACAAAATTTTTGAGTTGCGTTATAGTTATGTGATATAATTGGGTAATAGATAATTGTAGCAGTAGATAAAGAGTTAGGTACGTATTCCTGAAATATTAAGAAGGTAAAATTAGAATGATTTAGTAATAGGTTAGAGGAGGGAAGGGGAAAACTCTAGGATGAATCTTAAATGGATGGTGTTACCACAGACCGAGAAAGAAACAAAGTACAGGGAACAAACAGCAAGAGAGCAAAAATGATGAGCTCAATTTTAAAGATGTTGAGAATGAAGAGTCAGCATCCAGTACATAGTAGCCCCTCAAAAATAGTTGTCTAATAAATGACCAACTAGCAGGAGATGCCTTGCAGGGAATTGGGCATGTAAATCCTGGCTTGAAGGAGAAATGAGGGGAAGAGAAGTATACATGGGATAGTTAATTCTAAAGAAGTACAAAATATTTGTCATTTGGGGCTATCCAACATTAACTGCCCTTCGTATATGGAGGACATGCCATTATACATAAGACTGAAGGGACAAGGCCATACAACTCCCTCCTCAGGAAATGAGTGTTGTTTCAAGTGAATAGGGAAGCCTGAGTTTTAATTAGGGAATGTAATGCTCCGCAGTTAGCATAATGTTTAGTATAGTGAGGTACCCATATAAGTGAACATTTAAAAGTTTTGTTTGTTTTACTTTAAGACAATTTTGAATTTCGTTAACTTCCTTTTAGAAAAGTTTTCTAATTTTGAAGATCATGTATAGAAAATTCTGAAAATAAAGTTTTTTATTAATCTAAGTAAAATCACCTGTAATTATATCTCACAGAAAAAAAGGAATAATAGGGACTTTGAACATGTATTGCCCTTATTGACATGGAGGAAATCATATAGAATAAATGTTACATTTTCAATTAATTTCTTGTCATATATCTTTCAACTTTTTTATATTAGATGATGAATTCATATCATCATCTAATATTGAAGAGTGGATGAAGATTTTATAGTTTATAAGCTTTTATGTTCCTTCTGATAAATTGAATCTAGATCATCTAAGATTTTCTTTATTGTAAATAATTGGAAAGGTGAATAGATTTGCTCATAATTTTTTTTAAGGGGAGCATATTATTGTTTCCTTGGCATGAATTTCTGAATTCTCTGGGTAGAATTATGTAACTTTTTTCATGGCTCATTTTGCATGGTCCTAAATGTTCTTCCTAAAATTTTCTACCATTTTTACTCCAAACAATGAATTCTTGTCTCACCACAGGGTCTGGGAGTAACTTGATAGATTAAGATAAAGAAGAGAGTCAACATTTTTAATGAAGTCTCTGCGTCCAGGACACAAAATAGACACTAGCAAAATTTCAAGAGAAAAGTTTATTTCATGCCAAAAGCCATATTTATCCAATTTATCTATTTTAAAAGACCTACTTAGAAAATTACACTTGTGTCTTTTTTCATCCTGCTTATATGTTATCATGCCAATTTTTTCCTGCTAAATAAGCATTAATTTTTTAAAAAAAATTATGAGGAGATTTAAGAATCTTTGATACATACCGGTATTAGAAATTTCAGTAGGATTTTCAAGAGAAAAAGCTCCCTAAACAGAGACATTTAGGAAGATAGGCCATTTAAATTGAACTTATAGCCTTGATAAGAAGTAAAGGAAGGAAGCAGTTGGATTTTCTGATACTGACCGGATGTGTGGAAACTCCACTGAAGCTCTGACGATTCGTAAATTTGTTCTCACGCTAAGTTTTGTAACTCCAAAACTTAAAAACAACAAAAAACAACTCAGTATTCTCAAGTTACACCGCGAATTTGCGCTTTGCCCCTCCTTCACACCAAGATGTCCTTACAAATCTTAGGAGTGTTTCAGATCACTCATTTGTCAGAACTTCCAGCACTTTTGAATAAGCAATTCCAGAATATATGTCGCTAACTCTAGAGTAAGGCACCAACAGCCTCTTTATTGAAGCTCCATTTTTTGACTTTGGTGGACATTTCAGGTTCACTTGGATAGGCTAGAGTTAGAAATATGGCTCTTCAGGATTTTGTTTAGTGCAGCCCTCCCTCCTAGGTAATGTTCTGTCCTGAGAATGTACCAGATGTTTGCAGTGGTAGGCTTTTGTTTTTTAATTTCTTTTTGAGAGGAGATCCTTGGTTTGGAAATCTGGCTCTAAAGGTGACTTGCTCACCGAATACCTTGCTTTGCTGGAAGAAGTGGGACAACCAAGCGTGTTGTCATTTTTTGTTATCTTTGGCAAATTAGGATGAGTTAATGCAGGGGATGATGAAAACCAGCACCTTTCTAATGTCTCACAGATTAATCATAACAATACCAATTCTAATAGACAGCATTCATGAGCACCTGATATGTACTGAATGTTGAGTCTTACTAATACACTCATTCAATACTCCTAGCATCTTTATAAGATAGATATTGTATTATCCTGATTCTTCAATAACAGCGAAGTGTTAACTAACTCACTTAATGGGCACACTACTAAGTGGCAGAGCAGGGGACTAAAACTAATTCTCAAAAGTCAATGCTCTTAACTATCATGGTAAGCATAGTTGATTAAGAAAAGCAGGGGCTGGCCTGGAGGCACAGTGGTTAAATACGCAAGGTCCCCTTTGGCAGCCTGGTCTGCCAGTTTGGATCCTGGGTGCGGACATGGCATCGATCATCAAGCCATGCTGCAGCAGACGTCCCACAAATAAAGTAGAGGAAGACGGGCATGGATGTTAGGTCAGGGCCAGTCTTCCTCAGCAAAATGAGGAAGATTGGCAGATGTTAGCTCAGGGCTGAGCTTCCTCAACAAAAACAAAAACAAAAAGGAAAGCAAATGGTCCCCAGCAAACATTTACTGATTTTTACAAGGTTTGCTGCATACTTGTTTTCAAGAGTTTATCTTTGTAGTAAGGAAAAATCATATATCTAACCTTTAGAATCTTCTTGGAGCTGGAAGGACCTATAAGCACCTGATCCAACCAACTATATTTCAATAAGAAACTGTGCCCAGAACATTTTAGTGACTCACTTCAGAGCTATGGTTAGTGAGTGAGACAACCAGTGCAAAATTCAGATCTCCCTGATTACATTACAGTGCTTATTTAAAGTAATACTAATTTCTAGGGGCCGGCCCGGTGGCGCGGTGGTTAAGTATGCACGTTCCGCTTCGGCGGCCCGGGGTTCAATCATTTGGATCCTCGTTGTGGATATGGCACCACTTGACCAGCCATGCTGTGGTAGGCGCTCCACGTATAAAGTAGAGGAAGATGAGCATGGATGTTAGCTCAGGGCCAGTCTTCCTCAGCAAAAAGAGGAGGATTGGCAGCAGTTATCTCAGGGATAATCTTCCTCAAAATAAAATAGATTCATCAATGCTAATTTCTAAATAAAATCACATACAAAGTTTGAAGTAGATGATAGTTTAACTAGATCAGCCTAAATGCTTTCACATGGTTTAAAAAATGAATTACAAATATGATTTCTGTGTAAGCCAGCAATATGGTACATATCTCCCAAATATAAAACTCACATAGAGAGACAGATATGAAATACCCTTGATAAATTCAGCAAAGATTTGAAAGCAGTTTAAACAACTCAGGAGTCGGTAATATAACACTGTGGGTGGATTTTTCTTGAAGAGATGCTATCACGTCTCTTCTTTTAAATGCAATCCAGATCCAATTTTAGTGCTTACTAAAATCTTGCTAAACAAAACGGCAAGATTTTCAGAGTAACGGCATTTCTTACTACCTCTGTCTCAGATCGTCTGCTTCTGTAAAGAGTCACGAAAGTTGGTAATAAAACCTTCTTCTCCAATGAGAAGTTTCTTATTTGTTAATGCACTAATTAACTAATCAAAATTTGGCCGTACAGATACAGGCAGGGAAGGACATAAGCAGGTTTGAAAGAACAAACATCAAGCACGGATTTTAGTTTTCATTGGGTATTGTTTACAAACTTTTGGTCTGGTTACCAATTATACTGGAAATTATAGACTAATTTGTAAATTGATGAGAACTTTCTTCATGACAATCAGAAATATCTATCAAAATTTAAAATGCACAAGCTTTGTTCCAGAACAATATTTAAAAAAATTTATACTATAGAAGTGCTTACCTGTGTAAATAAAGGTGACATTGAAAGGCACTCACCGTAGCAGTGTTTGTAATGTAATGTTGAGTAATATAATAAAATCATATAAATATTAATCAATAAGTGAATGGATAATGAAATATTATGAAAACTTATGTCTTTACAAAGACTGAGGTTAAACTATTAATGCTAACATAGAGCCTTAGGCTCCCATAGAAATATCTCCAACATATATATTTTAAGTAAAGAACTATAAATCACAGAAAATATATAATTCAACTTAGGTTTTGATTACATCTATATGGAGGTGTAGACAGATGATAGACATATCTACAGAGAGAGATATAAATGCAAAAATTATTCACAGGGAAGTTTATATGAGGAAGAGTGAGATGAGAAGAATTTTCATTTGTTAACCTCTTGATATTCATATTTTGCTTTACAAAGGAACATAATTATATTGGATCGTTAAAGGATTGAGCTTATTTTTCAAGGCAGAATTAATCCTATCTTGAAGAAATCTTCAACTTTGAAATTTGATTTGGGGAAACTGTTATATGTATGTTACCACCAAAGGGAATCATATGGGAAGTTATGAAAAATAAAACACTATTAAAAATAGCCCTCTAGTTAGTACAGATTTCTCTCTTACTCTGAAATTCTAGCAGGCCATAATTGCCCTTAGATGACCAAACTGAATGCAACCACCTAAGAAGTTATTTCATAAACATTTGTTCCAGGATATAACTCTCCAAAACTCTCTGCTTTTGAAGCCACATTTTCAACAGTTATCTACTGCCTGCGTTTCTGCTTCACAGGTTAGAGAGACACATTTGTCTTCTGTTTATGTATGAAGAACATGAGCTTTTTCATTTCTTGTACAAGGTATTTAAGTCTCAAAGTGCTTGAATGATTCGATTACCTACTTCAACACAGAGGGCTGATAATCACAGAAGACAGATCTACTGCAGGTGAGTGAAGATCTGCCAATGATTTATTAATGTTTTGGAATAGCAATGCAGTGGTTATGGCTGAGCAGACATTTCCTTTTTAAATATCTAGTTTGTGGCTTTCATTTTATGGCAAAAACCATCCAGGAAACAGACGGTTTCACTTCTTTAAGCCCAGTTTGTAATTATTTAGTTAGAATTTTAGCTCAGAAATTCGAGTCTAATTAAGATAAATTTGTGGTTTTCCTTTTTTTGTTGTGGCTTTTCAATGAGATCATAATCTCGTTTTGAAATGCTTCAAGCATTTTATAGCATGTTGCATACACTGGAATTTTGAAATACTCGAGAGTTCTGTGATATTTTGATATCACAAAAAGTGAATTGTTTTGAAAAATGATACAAAAGAGGCCATTTCAATTTGTAAAATCATGACAAAGCAGAGAAGACCAGTTGCTTTAGAAATCATCTTCCATTAGTCTAACTTTATCTGGGAATGCTTTATTTAAAACATACTAAAATCATTGCTCTAAGCTCACGCTTTCCAGTGACTCACTTGATGTCTGAACAAATAATGTCTTTGCTTCCACTGCTTTCTAAAATGTTGCCAGATTTTAATTAAATTAAATTTAACATTAAAGGATATTAAGAAGTTTTGGGTGCACACTTTATTATCTGTAGGGATGCAAGATTGAGCCCAGTAGATATCTCAAATGAATATGTCTTCTAGCATTTAAAGGAAATTCAATACACAAATATGTTTTAGAGAAATATGTGATATTACTGATTAAGATCTATAACTTGGAGAACCATTCATGAGAAATTATTATATAACAATGGCCAACCACTGGGAAAACAAACCTATTATTATTCGGGGTGAATGTATAAAGGAAAGTAACGTTTGGTGAAAGGTTACTTTGTGCCAGAAAATTTACAGCATTATCTCATTTCTTTCTTAGAGTAGCTCAGTGTGGCACAGAAGTGAGTCTCACAGATGATAAATAACCTGTCGAAGATCAGAAGTTTAATAATAAAAAAAGCTGGGAATTGAACCCAAGGCTGTATAATACAAAACATTTCCTCTTTCGACTCTCTCTTTTATTATTTGCTTTAAAAAAAAAAAACTGATAAATACATGTATATATAGTTGTGTTTAAAACAAACTTTCATTAATTCAACATACATTAAGCTAGAATGTAAGCTTCATGAAGGCAGGGAGCATTTCTATTGTGTTCCTTACTATGTATCCAGCACTAAATTCAGTGTCCAGTGAAGGCAGATATTCAATGAATATTTGGTGAGTGTATGAATGGAAATAAGTGGCATTTAATATCCATTCAAATAAATATTAATAACATAAATTATAATACATATGAGTAATATAAATACATAATTTATATACAGTGTTTCAATATTTCAACACCGAGCCCACATTTACTTTACTGTTGTAAAAAATACGTAACATAAAATTTACCATCATAGCCATTTTTAAGTGTAAAGTTGTGCTAACTATATGCACCTTGTTGTGCAACAGATTTCTAGAACTTTTTCAACCTGCGAAACTGAAGTTCTATACCGATTGCACAAGAGCTCTCCTTTTCTTCTTTCCTCCAATCCCAAGCAACTACCATTCTATTTTCCATTCTAAGAATTTGACTACTGTAGGTACCTTGTTTAAGCAGAATCCTTCGGGGTCTGGCATACGCATCTCACTTAGCATAATTTCCTCCTTGTTCTTCCAAGTTGTCACAAATGGCAGGATCCCTTTCTTTATTGTTGCTGAACAATATGCCATTATATGTGTATATCACATTTTCTTTATCCATTTATCTGTTGATGAACATCTAGGTTGCTTCTACTTCTTGGCTATTGTAAATAATGCTGTAATGAACATAGGTGTGCAAATATCTCTTCCAGATCCTGCTTTCAATTCGTTTGGATATGTACCCAGAAGTGAAATTACTGGATCATGTGATAATACATTTTTAATTTTTTAAGGAACCTCCATACTGTTTTCCATAGGAATACACCATTCATTTGCATTTCCACTAACAATACATGAGGATTCTGATTTCTCCACACCTTCATCAATGCTTATTTTCCTTCTTTTTTTTTTTTTTTTATATACAGTGGCCAACTAATGCATGTGAGGTGATATCTCATTGTGGTTTTGATTTGCATTTCCCTAATGATTACTGTTGTTAAGTATCTCTTCATGTGATTGTTGGCCAGTTGCATATCTTCCTGTTCAAGTCCTTTGCCCATTTTTAAGTCAGATTATTTTTTTGTCATTGAGTTATAGGAGCTCTTTATATATTCTGGATATTAACCCCTTATTGGATATATGATTTGCAAATATTTCCTTCTATTCTGTAACTTGCCTTTTCCCTCTTTTCATTTTTTACTTTGCTGCACAAAAGTTTTGAAGTTTAATGTAGTCCCATTTGTCTGTTCTTTTTTGCCTGTGCTTGTGGTGTCATGTTCAAAAATTCATTGCCAAATCCAGTGTCATGAAGCTATTCCTCTATGGTTTCACTGAGGAGTTTTAGAGGTTCAAGTCTTCTGTTTAGATCTTTAATCTACCTTGAGGTAATTTTTATATATGGTGTAAGATAAGAGTCCAGCTTCATTCTTTTGCATGTGGAGATCCAGTATTCCCAGCACCATTTACTGAAGAGACTATCTTTTTCCCATTTGATAGTGTTGGCATCCATGTTGAAGATCATTTGACTGTATATGTGAGGGTTAATTTCTGCAGTTTGTATTCTGTCCTATTGGTCGATATGTCTATCTTTATGCTAGTGCCATTCTGTTTTGATTACTGTTCTTTGTAATATCTTTTGAAATCAGAAACTGTGAGGCCTCCATCTTTGTTTTCCTTTCTCAAGGTTGTTTTGGCTATTTGAGATCCTTTGAAATTTCATATGAATTTTAAGATGTTTTTTCTATTCCTACCAAAAGTGCCATTAAGATTTTGATAAGAATTGCCCTGAATCTGTATATTGTTTTGGGTGGTATGGACATTTTGACCATATTAAAATCTTCCAATCCATGAACATAAGATGTCTTTCCATTTATTTGTGTCTTCTTTAATTACTTTCAGCAATGCTTTGTGATTTTCAGTGTACAAGTCTTTTACCTCTTAGGTTGTTATTCCTCAGTATTTTATTCTTTTTGATGCCATCATAAGTGGAATCACTTTCTTAGTTTCCTTTTCGGAGAGTTCATTTTCAGTGCATGGAAATTTAACTGATTTTTGTGTATTGATTTTGTATCGCAAAATTTGTGGAATCCTTGGGGTGTTCTAGATACAAGATCATGTCATCTACAAACAGGGTTATTTTACTTCTTTGGTTTTAATTTGTCTTTTTTTTTATTGCCTAATTGCTATGTCTAGGATTTCCTTTCTTTTGTTAAACAAAAGTGGTGAGAGAGGACATCTTTTACTTGTTCTTGATGTTAGAGGGAAAGCTTTCAATTCTTCACCATTGGGTAAGACGTTAGCTGTAGACTTTTCATGTATGCTCTTTCCTATGTTGAGGTAAGTGCTTTCTATTTGTGGTTTGTTGAGAGTTTTTGTCATGAAATGGTATTGAATTTTGTGAAATGTTCTTTATGTATGAATTGAGATGATCATGTGTGTGTATTTTTCTCTTCATTCTGTAAATGTAGTGCATTACATTGATTTGATTTTCATTTATTAAGCAATCCTTTCATCCCAGGAATAGAGCACACCTGGTCTTGGTGTATAATTCTTTTAACGTGTTACTGAATTCAGTTTGATACTATTTGGTTGAGCATTATTACATCAGCATTCATCAGGGATGTTGGTTTGTAGTCTTCTTTCCTTGTAGTATCTTTATCTGATTTTGGTGTCAGGATAATGCTGGTCTCATAAAATGAATTTGAAAGTGTTTTCCCTCCTCTTCAATTTTTGGAAAAATTTGGAAAGAATTGGTGTTAATTCTTATTTTAATGTTTGGTAGAATTTTTCAAAGAATCCACCTGGTCCTAGGCTTTTCTCCTTGTTCTTGGGAGGGTTTTGATTACGAATTCAATCTCCTCCCTAGTTATACGTCTGCTCAGATTTTTCATTTCTCCATGATTCAGCTTATGGTTGGATCTTGCTTTTTTTAAAAAAAATCTACTCAACCACTCTATGTCTGTTGATTGGGGATTTAATCCATTTATATTTGAAGTAATTACTGGTAGAGAAAGACCTTGTCCTGATGTTTTGTTAGCTATTTCTGTCTTGGTTTGTTCCTCTTTCCCGCTCTTGCTACCTTCCCTTGTTTCTCCCTGAGTTTTTACAGTGATTTGCTTTGATTCTCTTCTCGTTTTCTTTTGTGCATTTTCACTGGGAATTTTCTTTGTGGTTACCATGGGGATTACATAAAACATCTTATAGGTATAACAATCTATTTTAAGCTGATAACAGCCTAACTTCCATCACATACAAAAATTCTCCTTCTTTAAACTCCCATCCACTTCATTATCCATGTCACAAATTACGTCTTTTTATATTTTGTATTCATTAACATGGTTTTATAGTTATTTTATGCTCTTAAATTCTATTAAGAATTAAAAGTGATTTATGAACCACTATTGCATTTTTATAGAATTCTGTATTTCTCTATATATTTACCTTTACCAGAGAGATTTATACTTTCATGCTTTTGTCTTGCTGTCTGGTGTCTTTTCATTTCAACATTTATTCATATTTAACGTTTAGCAAATTACCTTTACAATTATCATTCCCACCCAGTCTCACAGAACCCTGCAAGATAAGAAAGGTATATTGTTACTGTTTTACAGATAAGCCTCAAATGCTGAGTCCACATAGTATTTAAGTAGTTGAGCTAAAAATAGAATTCAGATCTTCTGACTCTGAGCCCAGTGCTATCCTTTCAGTGCCTCTTGCTTTCATTCGAGTTCTTATAGCTCTAAGTGAGTAGATAGACATCAAGGACTTTTCATTCACATATTCTTGGATAATAGACAGAAACAAGCAAAAAATATCACCACAGTGGTAGCTACTCGTTGCAGTTGAGTCATTCGAGTTTTATCTCTGGCTTCACCAACAGCAATCACCCTTTCTATCCTCTTCTTTTTTTCTCTGAGATTTGACCCAACTTCTAGGTCCTTTTGGGATGAATTCTGTAATTCATCTCAATCAGAAATATTACTTCCATTTCCACAGTAAATGTGGAAAGGGTTATAAAATGATGTATGTACATTCATGTGCCACATGATGACATTTCGGTCAAAGATGGATTGCATTCAACAGTGTCCTGTAAGATTAGTACCATAGAGCCTAGGTGTATAGGAGGCCATACCATCTAGGTTTGTGTAAGTACACTCTGTGATGTTTCCACAGTGACAAAATTGCCTAACGATGCATTTCTCTGAACATATCCTAGTCGTTTAGCAACACATGAATGTAATTGAAATAAAGTAACTCAAAGCTTCTACTATTTTACCACTAAAAGTGTGAAAAAATGAAAGAACAAAAGCCTTAATTAAGCTGGTTAATAGTTATTAGAGATTAAAGCATTCCTGTACATTTTATGAAGACAAGTATAATAAACAATATTTCTAAGCCTGCCATTTTTAACATTTCACCATTAAATAAGATCTTCAAGATTTGAAGATGCTTTCTTAAAAGAAAAATTAAAAGAATCACACAGTGATAATAAACCAAAATTTCCAGGATAATTCACAATGGTAGTTAGCAGTTTCCAGAAGTTTTCCTTTTGTCTAGCTTTATAATATTACCACGATATTAACTGCAAAGTTGTTGAAAGAAAAAAATAGAGTTGCTGAAGCAAATTTAACAAGCGCTTGATCCATTTCCTCAGTTTACTGAACAAAAAGTTACACAATCTGGAAAGTGGTTAATTTGACAATAGTCAAGTGCGAATTCATATGGCTTGCTTTTCTCACATAGTTAGCTGTCATATATGAGAGAATCTGTAGAATTTCTTATTGTCTAACATATGTTGATTAATATTTATTAATGTAGAAACCAATTTCTATATTGTTGGCATGTTTATAAGAAAAATAATTACCAGTTACAATAAAGAAACTTAAAATGTCATGTCTTGATTTTCTCTAAGTTTGAGTAGAATTATTCGTTTAATAATTTTTCTTAAATGAAATATAGAATAATATATTTCCTTGACTATCTATATTGAGTTATAGAGAATAGACTCTTGCAGATGTGTTTCAATTAAAGAAACAAAGATTTTGGCCTACCAAAAAATAAACACATCTTTAGCATGACTATTTTAAGAGAGTATACTGGGTTGAAAGTGTACCTCTGAAGTGCACATCCTACTCAATACCTCAGAATGTGACCTTATTTAGAAATAGGTTCATTGAAGTTATAATTAGTTAAGATGAGGTCCTACTGTAGTAGTGTGGGCCCTTAAGCAATAAGCATCCTTATCAGAAGTGGAGAGGTGTACTTATCAGAAACAGAGAAGAGATACAGACGGGTAAACATTACGTAGAGTTCAGAGAGAACTCTACAAAATGACAAAGGCAGAGGTTAGACTGATGAGTCTAGAAACAAGGATCTCTAAATATTGCTGTCAACACCAGAAGTTATTAGGCAATAGAGCCCCCACAGAGCCTTCAGAGAGAGCGCCTGCCCTTGCCAGCATGTTCATTCTAGTGTTCTAGCCACCAGAACTGTGAGATGATAAATTTCTGTTGTGGTTATTTGTTGTGGCAGCCTTGGGACACTGATACAGAGGATCACTGGAAAGCAGAATACAATGAGGTATTTAAATAAATGGTGAAAATCAGATGGAAAAATCCTAAAAGTTATTATTTTTCATGGGGCTATTTTGCTTTGTTGTACTATCTCTTGGGAAGAAAAACGTATAAGTTGAAAAAGAATTGCCCCTCACTGTAGTAATTTTCATAAGCAGATGTCTGTGCAATAGAAAGGAAAGATGCCAAAGTGGAAGGTGAAGCATATATGAGGGGCACATAGTTGAGGTCACTGACTCCCTACCACAGGGGCGACCTTTGCTTCATTTTCTCCACCTTTGACAGTTCAATTGAATTTACCCTGATCCAATCACTATGTCACCCCCCATCCATGACTCTTGTAAGATTAGTAATATGTTTTCATTTTCTCAAAACCAGTGATAAAAATAGTTAAGAATTTTTGAGCTCTCACTAGGTACTTTGGGCTCTGTTTTGTAGCAGCTAACAATATCTTCTTTATTTCATATTGGAGGAAACTTTAGGAACATTAAAGAAATTGATCATTGTCACATAACTAGTGAGTAATGGATCAGGTTTCCAACCCGAACACTTTGACTCAAGAGCCAGGCTCTTAACTACTAGGCAATACTTGGCTGGCAATGGGGATTTAGTCCCTCTGTAATTAAAGGGAAAGTTCACAGATCTTTAAGGACCAGAAAGGTCTGCCTTAGATTTGACTTTTAGTTTTCCATATTGACTATCGAAAATCTGCTCTTTCTCTCACCTCCTCCATGAAACTACTTCAGATTCTTACCCTACTTGTCATTAGACTCTACACATTTAAACCTCTATGATATGATTTATAAAAAGTTTACAAACATTAGAGTTTTAAAGATCCCTGCTTCATCAACTAACTAGTAACCCCAAGAGGATGAGAACCATTCAACTTGAGATTTCCCCCAAAGCACTTAGCACACAAGAGTTAATTATTTAAAATTTGTTAATTCAACAGTTTAATTGACAAAATAAACCTGATAAAACATATATTAATAGCAGTGACTCTAATGGTCATTATTTCTCTGGGGAAACGATAATTATCTCTCTTATTCTGCACACTACAATTGTTGTGTCCAATCATGTACTTCAAATAATAGCAGAAATAGAGTATTAGTTGCTTTTTACATCAGGCACTTGTCTAAGTAGTATATACCTATTATCTGTTTTTAGTCTCATAACAAACTATGAGGCTGATATCATTGCTATCCCTTTTTACAGATGACAAAACTGAAGCTCAAAGAGGTTAGTTAATTAAATAAATTTCATACAGCTGCTAAGTTTTAGAGCCAGGATTTAAATCCACTCTGACTAATCTAGAATCTACCTATTTAGCGTTGTAGGCATTTCCTGCCTTGGAAATGTGGGAAGATATGGCTGGATGACTTGGGTATTTGGTTTGGTAATTCCTTGAGTAATGCTAAGTTCCTAATGCTTGTTTGACCATATCCCTGAAAATTCTTCTGACCAGGTCTGTTCTCTTGCTGACCTGCTCTTGCTCCATCTCTGCTCTGTTCTCCACGGCCTTGTGAATAGCACTGAGCTGGTTTTCCCTGCACCCCATGTTCGTCTTCTGCTGATGTTTGTGAGGAGCTGCCAGTGCTCTTGGCCCAAGCTTCTGATTTCTTTCAGTACCAATATCTGTACTGAGCACTGTGTTTCACTCCAACAGCACTACCCTGCTCAGACTACTGAGAAATCCTTTATATTCTGAAATGAATTAATAGCTTACAATAGGTACCTCACGTTAGCCCATTGTTTCCATTTCTCCAAACCAGCCACTTACAGGTGATTTGGGAATAGTATAAAATCATTTGGTGTTTGGGGCAAATTACTAAATGAATTACATTAGCAAATTCATTAATCTAAATCTAAGAAGCATGCAAATGCAGAGTTATCTATATTAGCTGCAAGATGCGGTGATTAAGAGAATGAATCCTAGAACCAGACTCCTTGGATTTGAATCCACCACTCACGAATTATGCGACTTTTGGCAAGTTACTTGATCCCTCTGTGCCTCGGTTGATTCACAACATCCTCATAATAAGTGTAAAGTGCTGACAAAGTATTTGGCACACAGTAAGCATTATATATGTGCTAGCAACTGTTATGAGAGAGTAACTGTAGGTTTAATTATTTTTTTCCGTAGTTCTAGCTTGAAAACGTAACTTAGGGACCAAAAATATAAACAGGTAAACATTTCCAGAATGCGAGTAAAAATGTTAATTCATAATAGCCCCTTCTAAAATATTTGTTGGCAAATTGAGATGCACGGTAACTTTTAATCCCATAAACCATAATAATAATAATAATAACTCTATACTCTGTGACAAATTCAAATCTTGCCGCAGGCATGGTGAATCCCTTTATATCACTTTGTGCTTTCAGTCCCCAGGTTCTAGCTTTCAATATTTTGGTCCTGAGCTGCTGATTTTTCATCTAGGGAGAGAAAAGGTGGGTAAGCTTCAGAAAATGAGCACAGGATACTTTTGAGAATCACCTGCAAGAACAAGGGGTTGCAGATTCCATTCAAATGTGACCCTGGTTAGGGAGGGCATCGTCCAACCACAACTACACACAGCAACTATTGACTTCAGTTCTCTGGCGATGTTTCCCTGCAGAGCCGATCCGAGCACAAAGCTCCCACTGTCTTCAAAAGGAGGCTTTGTGCTTGGATGGGCTCAGCAGGAAGAAGATGAGAAGCTGACCCTTGGTTCCTGTTCTTTTCCCAGATGCATTTGCCCAGAGGATACTGTGCTAAGATGTGTGAATGCTGTACAATTTTTAATCTGTTCATATGCAGGCTGCTCAAGAAGTGGCAGTTGTGAAGTGAATTTTAGATTATATTGTGTTGAACTATATAATGACAGACATACAAGTAGCCCTGAAATTGAAACTTCTACTCAGTTACTGTGATAAAAGTTAATATTAGACCAAGTCACATATATCTATGGACGCTGTTATAGACAGTCTGTTTTCAACCGCATAAAGAAGTGGCCTGAATACTCCTAAGCTAGCCAGGAATCCCCACGATATTTTGATTTGATTTTGGAGTATATTATATAAGGAGTTTGGGTATAGTCCTATTCTTACTCAATTCTTTCTTGGTTTCAAGTCCACGAAGAAGAAAATGATCACAACTCTTAGGTAAATCCTTGTCCTAAGTTTACAGTTCCACTCACTTCCTCCCTAGGTGCAAGCACCGTAATCAAGATTTCCAAGTACCTAAGCGATCCTGGAAAAGTCTCTTTTTCAAAACTTTCCTCCGTGTGTGTGTATGCGCATGTGTTGTAAATCAGCTTTTTTGCTATTCTTACACTCTAAAATTGTTAATTATTATGTGTGGTTAGATGGCAAAGTAGAAAAGCCATCTGCAGTTAATTTCTGCAGTTAATTGAGAAATTTTCGATAGATTCTGTATAGTTTATTAGATCCAAATAAGAGTAGCAAGAAGCTCGGGACCAATTATCTAAACCAGTAGTGGTTCTCTATGCTACAATATTGCATTTTGGACATGACAACTCTCCATTTCGTTAACAGCACCCTCAAATCATGGAGATAATTCAAACACCCTCACATTCTCTACGTGGAGATGTTATTGAAGCAGAAGTGGTATCAGCCTAGTGTAAAATCAGTGGACTATATTTCCAGGAAAATTAAGAAAATGTAATGCAAGTTACTTTAAACAATGGTCTTTTTGGAGTTATTGAATGCATTAAATAATGCCTCAAGGTCTTTTTTTCCTTAAAGTTCTGTGAATTGCTAAAGACCACTTTCTATTTTTTAAACCTGACTGAAATTTATACTTTTTGCCCAGGGTTCTTTTCAAAGGCAATTCAGTCTTTGAAGGATTCAAAGAAATATATACATATATACACAATGGGACTTATATATATGAATAAAACAAGGGGACTTTTGAAGATGGAACATTTTTCTTATATTCTTATATGGTGTGTTTTATGTTTGAATGTATTTCCCCCAAGAGTGAAGAAATATGTTTTTGCACATACTGAACTATACTAAGAAACTGAAGGAACTCACTGAATATAAATTAGCAAATAAGAAGATGTTTCTAGTATTTACTGGAACCCATACACACGCACAAATTGTGTGCCTTGCTGTCCTGTCTCAGAAGAACAGGCACATTTTAGTAAAAGAAAAAAAGAAAATTTGATCATAAAGTTTATTCTATTTCCTAAGAATAAATTCCAGGAATTTTTGTAATAACCAAGTCGTGAATTGAAAGATGCATTATTAGGAACACTTTGAATAACAATTACTCGTGCAGCAATAGAATCCTTAGACTACTTAGTAACATGTTTCTCTTCCTTTTTCATTTTTTTCATGATAGGTTTTATGTTTAATATGTCATAATTAAAAATTCCAAACATACGCAAAAGAACAAAATACAGCAAGCCCCCATGTTCTTTTAGCCTTCAAATCTGTAGCATAATTTTTCATCATTACTTCTCTGACTCCCTTTTATTTTTTGCAAGAGAATTCTAAGGCAAATCCCAGACATCATGTCATTTCACCCTTAAATACTTCAGGGAGTATATTAAGATAATTTTGTAAAAGTAAAAGTTAAGAAATTTGCTTATATACCATTATGACATATCACACTTAAACAATTACAGTATTTTTAAATATTACCCAACATCCAGTCCTTATTAAAATTTCTCTGTTTAGAAATGGTATTCACATTGCAATTTCTCCTATATGTTTTTAAATTCATTTTAACTTATGTGGATCTACATTAATTCAGAAAAAATGTAATTCAATGGGTTTCAAGGAAAGCTAGTTGGAAGATGTACATCCGACCTTTTTTACATATAACCCATTCTAACCTGTTCATTAGATATGTTCTATAAACGTGAATGTATTTTCGTTTTTTGTCTTTGCTCACATTATTCTATCCTCCTGGAATGCCCTTTCTCTAATTTCCTAATTTCTGAATATTTGCTCATCTTTTAAGGCCTCTTCAAATGCAAATCCCTGGCTTTTTCAAAGAATCCTTGGTAGAATTTATCAATTTCTTCCCTCTCCTTCTACAGCATTTTGTTCATGACAACAATCAAAAATTAGATAACTGGGGGGCCAGCTCAGTGGTGCAGCAGTTAAGGTCGCATGTTCTCATTCGGTGGCCCCGGATTCATCAGTTCGGACCCCAGGTATGGGTATGTCACTGCTTGGCAAGCCATGCTGTGGTAGAGTCCCATATATAAAGTAGAGGAAGATGGGCAGGGATGTTAGCTCAGGGCCAATCTTCCTCAGCAAAAAGAGGAGGATTGCTAGCAGATGTGAGCTCAGGGCTAATCATCCTCAAAAAAAAAATTAGATAATTGGATTTATATTTTGGAAATGTGAAAACAAGTTCTTAATTTTTATGGCATCCTATTTATCAATTACATGTGCACTGTTTGTGGCATCCCTGCTTAACCTAACCCAGTATCTTAAAGATGTCCTCTTAGAATTTCTTTTAAAAGTTTGGTTTTAAGGGCCGGCCCTGTGGCCGAGTGGTTAAGTTCATGCACTCCAATTAGGCAGCCCAGGGTCTACCGGTTCAGATCCTGGGAGCAGACATGGCGCCACTCCTCAGGCCATGCTGAGGTGGTGTCTCACATGCCACAACTAGAAGGACCCACAACTAAAATGTACAACTATATACTGGGGGACTTTGAGGAGAAAAAGAAAAAATAAAATCTTTAAAAAAAAAGTTTGGTTTTACCTTCACATTTAAATCCATTGTAAATCTATTCTCTATTCTCTGGGAGAGCTTGTGTAAGACATATGTCATTACTTTCAAAACCTTTTGGTAGTATTTACTGGCAAAATCCTGGAATTTCCTGTGTGTGAATATTTTAACTAATAGTTTGAATTGTTTAAACTAGATTTAGTAGTACTTAGATTTTCTATTTTTTCATGAATTAGTTTGACGTGTTGTTCTTCTAAAAAGTTCATTTTGTTTAATTGTCAAATACTTGTTAATAGCTTCTCTTTATTCAACAATGCATCACTGATGGCAATGTCCATTTTTCATTTCTTCTATTGACAATTTAGGTTTTCTTTTTTCTTTGGAAGAAAATTGACCCTGAGCTAACATCTGTTGCCAATTGTCTTCTTTTTCATTTTTCCTCTCCAAAACCGCAGTAAATAGTTGTATATCCTAGTTGTAGGTCATTCTAATTCGTCTATGTGGGATGCCACCACAGCGTGGCTTGATGAGCAGTACATACGGCCACAGCCAGAATCCAAACCGGTGAGTCCTGGGCCACCAAAGTAGAACACACAACCTTAACCACTCAGTCATGGGGCAAGCCCCCAGTTTAGGTTTTCTAACACGTGTTTCTGGATCTTTCTTGCTAGAGGTTTTGTAATTTTAGTTAACATTACACAGAACCAGCTTTTGCCTTTATTTGTTTTCTCTCTTCCATTATTCCCTTTCAGTAGTATCTGCTCATTATTAACTTTTTCTCTCTAATGATGTTGAGGATTTCACTTGCTCTTCCTTTTCTAACTTTTTTGATGGATGCTTAGATAATTGGTCATCAGCATTTTTTTTTGCTTTATGATATATCCATTGAAAGCTACATATTTCCATCTAAATTACTGCTTTATGTTCATCCATAAAGTTTTCATATATCACATCTTCATTATTTAGTTAAATATATATACTATTTTTCATGTTTTCCTTGTGCCCTTTTTCACCCATAGCTTATTTAGAAATCTTACTTACTTTCAAAATATATAGAGGTTTCTCTAGTTATTTTCCCTGAATTGATTTTTAGCTTAGCTTCACTGTGGTCAGAGAGGATTCATTGAATAATTTCACTCTTTTGAAACTTACTGAAGTTTACAAACTAGCATATTGTTAACATTGTTACATTTTTTATTTGTACCAGAAGAGAATGGGGGTTATCATTCTGGTTTCAGAATTCTACATATTTCATTTAGATCAATTGTGCTAAATTTTGTGGCTCCAACCTTCGATATACTCCAAGATTTTCATGACGTTGTTATTTCTTTTATTAAGAGAGATGCCTTAAATTACTTGATGATAGCAAATTTATTTTTACTTTAGGGTTTTTAGAAAATATTTTAGTCTTTATATTTTTACTCTATATTATTGGATGCATACATCTTTAAAAGTGTTGACAGAGTGAATATGCTCCTTTGTGGTTCTGAAACGTCATCTTTGACATTAATAATGCATCTTGCCTTAAACTCAAGTTTGAATGAAATCAGTATAGAAACACCAGCTTTTCTGGGAGTGCCATTGCACTGCATAACAGTTTCCATCCTTTTACATTCAAATTACGTTTCCTTATATTTAATATACCTTTCATAAGCAGCATATACACTTGAGTTTTCCTCTTTTTAGAAGCTGACAGTTTTATTCTTCGACTTGTAGTACAGAGTCCATTTGCATCTAATGTAACTACTAATGTAGTTGTGTTTATATCAACATCCTTCTGCTTGTTTTGTATTGATCAAGTTTTTAAATTTTTTAAAATATTTGTCCATTTTTGTAATTGATCTTTTGTTTTTATCATTTAGTCTCTCTTCTATTAAATTCTTAAATGATACTTATTTCTCTTAGCTGTTACCTTGAAGATTAAACATGAATTTTATAACACTTTAAGTGGAACTCTTGATAATGGTAGTATCATTTTATAAACAGGTTTATGAGGTATAATTGATGTACAAAAATGCTGTATGTTTAAGATATAAAATTTGGTAAGTTTGTACATAGGCATATTCCATGATACTGTCAGCAAAATCAAGTTTATAAACCTATATGTTTATAAACATATAAAGTTTATAAAGCTTTTATGTTCTTTTGATGTATCTTTATAATTTTTTTTCTTTTTGTTTGAGCACTCCCTTACTTTATTGCACTATAAGGTGCTCCAGAATCATTTTATACTTTCCCTGCCCCAGCCCTGGAACCAGGGAGCCCTGATTTCTTTTATTGTAAAATGATATTTAGAAACTAATATATAGGTGCTATACATGCTATGTGCTACTGAAACGTCACTGCATCTAGGCTCTCTCGGTGGATAGCACTAGAAAATATATATGTATCTATAATTGTTTCTATGTTTATCTCTTTGCATTTTAATGAAAATAAATATGAATTTATACTGATATCCCCTACTCCAAACACGTACCACAGGTTTTATTCTAGCTTCTCTACTTACTTATTTGTAACTTTTTTCTCAGACATTAAGAAATATGGCTCCTGTTATAATATATTTCCTTATTTGCTCAATCCTAGTGTCCATATGGAGCCATTTTAGAATTGTTCATCTGTACCCTGATAAAATATAAATTTGATCACTGACTAGAGTGCAGTGACTATATACAGTTCAAAGTGATTTCTGACAAGGATGCCAAGGAATACAGTGGGGAAAAATAGAGTCTTTGAAAAAAATAGTGCTGAGTAATTGAATAGCTAAATAGGGAAAAAATGAATCTGACAACATACATAAAAATTTACACGAAATGGATAATACACCTAAATTATAAATTATCTAGAAGAGAACATAGGAGAAAATCTTGGTGACCTTGGGTATGTGAAGATTTGTTAGGACACAAATAGCAGGAAATATAAAATAAAGGATTGATAAATTAGACTTCCTGAAGATTAAAAACCTTTTTCCATTGAAATAAACTATTTTGAAAATGAAAGGAAAACTCCCAGACTTGGAGAGATTACTTGCAATAGTTCATATATTTGTTAAAGACTCTGAAATATTAAAAGAATGATCTTACAACTCTACATAAGACAAAGAGCACAATTTTAAAATATAGGAAAAACGTTTCATATACACAGACCACCAAAGAATATATATGGATGGCAAACAAGCACATGAAATATGCTCAACACCCTTAGTCTTTTGAAAAATTCATATGAAACCTGCATTCATTAGAATGCTAAAAATAAAAAACGAATGACAACATCAAGTGTTGGTAAGGATATGTAGTAACTAGAACTCTCATTCTCATATATTATTAGTTGGAATTCAAAATGAAATAAACTTTTTTCATAAAAATTGATTGACTTTTAAGAGAAAAACACACCTAACATACGACCCAATGATGCCAGTCTTAATTATTTAGCCAAAGAAATGAAAATATATGGCTACACAAAACTTGTACTTGAAAGTTCATGGCAGCCATACTAGTTATAGCCCCAAACTGGAAACGACCCAAATAAAAATAGTCATCATTTTATTGCTGTATGTTTTCTTCAACTGTATATTCCTAGTATTTATTTTCTGTATATATTCCTATTTTGTTTTAATTGTAAAGAATGCCATTTTTTTCTCAGACTCTCTGACAAACTCTGCTCTAAATTCATGACCACGCCGAATGAACACAGCCACGTCCAGTTCTTCTATTTTCATTGATGTAATGCTCAGTGGACTTTTCTTTACTCTGTTCACATGTTGTCTAACACATTGTGTATCTTGCTCAGGGCATTACAACATGAGGTGCCAGATATTAAATTCTACCGGTTCTTCTGTAACTCCCAGAACAGCGCAGGGGGAATAGGCAGGGAGAATGTCAAGCCTTACACTATGTCTTCACTGTGATTTTGCTGGGTATGTTTTCACAAGTTTCTAGACACTTGGTAGAAAATTCAGGAGTCTGAATGCATTGATTGCTTTAACACTTCACCACTTTCCAGGTATCCCTTTTCGCTGTGCGACTTGATGGGACTCTCCCCGTCTGACTTTGTGGCCAGTGGGATGTTGGTACACCTAACTCAAGCAGTAGCTTTGCATGACTGGAGTTATTCCCTCTTGTGTTCTGTCATTAAAATGAGGACATGCCTGGACTAGCCTGCTGGGAATTGAGAATCACAGGCACCATTGTCCCCTATCCCTGTTGCCCAGATTACAGCCAGCTGAGTGCCTGACATACGAATGTTCCAGGACCAGATGAGCCAGCCAGCCATGGCCAACCTATATCATTGAACTGCAGAATCTTTATCAAAACGAATGACTATTTGTTCTGTGAGTTTTTAGGTAACTATTTACATAGCATTATTGTAGCAATGGATAACTTGTACAATGACAAATCCTCTTCCTTTTGGCCAGAGATTTTGCTTTCTCGGTTTAGCATGGGTCCCTGGAGATTTCTTCTCTATGAGAAGGCATCAGTTTAGGTTATACTCCTACATATTTCATTTCTCTGTATCAAGCCAAACTTTAAAGAGCATTTCTCTCTTGCATGACAACACTTTCTTCTGTTAGCTACTAGTTTAATATTGTTGATGCTTTTTGCTCATTTATTTATTTTTTTATTTTGGAAGTTGTGAACTGTGGTTTCACTCTCCTATATTAAACAAGAAGTTCCACGGTTATGTTTAAAGTGGTATTACTTCTGTCTTTGTATATGAAAAAAATTCGAAGCAAGATCTATTCAGCAGATTGTATACATACTATGCATGATTTAAAATCTTTAGTTTTTAAAACAAAGACTTCTTTACCAGGTCGTATATCTGTGTCTGCCTGCCTGTCTGTCTGTCTATCTATCTATCTATCTATATTTCCTTTGAAAAACTATTCAAATGGCAGAGATTAATTTATAATATGTTGACCATTCTCCTAGCATATGTTTGGTTTTAAGTCAGAGAAAAAATGTAAAAATGTAGTTAGTTTGAAAAGGAATTCAGAATGTAATGTTTAAGTATTTCTTTTAAGATTTTTTAAAATCATGGTTCATTTTGGTAACTATCGTAATCGTTGGTTTAGAAATTTTCTCTTGGGGGATTCAGTCTCGTTTTTCATGTCACAGTCTAAGCATATTATTAAAGAACCTTAAAATGTTTCCTCCGCCCACATGCCTCCCACCCATGAATCACTACCTGGGCAAACCCCAAAGACGATACTCTGTCAAATAGCATTTGATTAAATGGAATGACCGTCTATCATCAGAGCACAGTGATTAAAATGTCCTCTGTTATCACTACCGTCATCCATTAGTAAAGGCAGAATTCATTTCAACGGAGGAGAAAAATTCAGCCAAACAAGGTACAAGTTTGATTAATCAGCTTCTAAGTACTTGAGACTCATAGAGCATTTCAGAAAGACGAGAACAAACTTACCGTACACACATCTAAAGAGGAACCCAGCACAAATGTTAACATTTGATGTTATTGAATGATGACAGTGCTGTTTATACTCTTCTCGGGATTTCAGCAAAGTACTGTCAATCTCTCCTTCACTTTCTGCTTTTGCTTAGATATGTGGGTTTCGACTGACAAGATGACCTCCCTGACCAACCTTTGTCAGGCCCTCTGAATCCTCTTCTCAACTAGGCCTCAACACTTGGATTTCTGTGTTCCTCTTTGCATCGCCCAGTTGCAGCAAGAATCTTGCTCAGTCAGTTTAGCACCAATCTCCACCCTTGATAGCTGATCACCCTCGATATCTGATCTGATTACCCTGGGCTGCCTTCAGCAGAATCCTTCAAGTCAGTTTAACCGGAAGCGCCCCCACCCCTGATGTTTCCTCTTAGGAAGTTTCCGTCCACTGACCCGTCCACCCTGCTCCCTGACTGTAAATCCCCACTTTTCCTTGCATGCAGAATTGAGCCTCGTTCTGTACTGAGGTGTCTTTCTCCTATTGCAGTATTTCCTGAATAAGATTGATTTTTACCGCTTTAACTTCTGTCCTGCTCTGGTCTGCTTTGACACAACCAAGATCAGAAAGTTCCCTTTTGTTGAGAGAAATAACATTTAGGATAACAAAAAGGAAAAAGACTAAATTTAGCATTAACTGGTATAAGCCTCCTAGAATTGGACATATGTGATTACACAGTTCTAAGAAGTTCTGAGAAAATAGGTGGGGCTATTATTCCGTGCTGAGGTGGGCAATGAATTGAAGAAAAGATGTCGACACGCTTTAAAGCATTCTTCTCTCTAGTGCCTCTTTCTGCTCTATTCCTAAGAACACAGTAGAAACCAATGCGTTTTTAGTCTAAATACAGGAACAAATTGATTTCTTATGATGATTAGCTTAGGCTCTATAAACATTTGTTTTTAAAACATCAAGCAAAAATATCTAATTTCATACTACTAAATTTCTTTTTTATTTTTAAAGATTGGTACCTGAACTAACATCTATTGCCAATCTTTTTTTTTCTTTCTTTCTTCATCTTTTCCCTAATGTCCCCCAGTACATAGTTGTATATTTTAGCTGTGAGTGTCTCTGGTTGTGCTACGTGGGACTCAGTATGGCCTGAGGAGTGGTGCCATGTCTGTGCCCAGGATGGGAAACTGCAAAACCCTCAACTGACAAAGCGGAGCACGTGAACTTAACCACTTGGCCACAGGGCTGGCCCCTTAAATTTCTTAAAATTTAATACTAACCAACAGATTTATGTACAAAATTTTTGATATTGGAGTTCAGAGGTATATAAGTTCTAAGGCTGTGTATTCCTAAGGAAAAGCCCTGAATAGGTGCCTTTTGAACAAAATTCAATTCTTTGCTGATGGTATGACATAGCAATAACTTACATTTACTACAGTTTTACCCATACTGCCATACGTAGAATTCTCTACCGTCACCAAGTTGAGACTAATATTTCTTTCCAAACGTACCTGGCACTTTTCTAACTCAGGTTTTTGTTCGTGATAGTCCCCTGGAATGCCTTCTTCCGTGTACGTCTGTGTTCCACAGAATAACTCATTTTCGCTTCTCCTAGTCCATCCCTTCCAGGCAGCCTTTCCCAATCCACTTGAAATCATTCGCCACGTCATTCTGTCCCTCAGTTCCTCTTGTGTTTCTCCCTTTTCTTCCTGCTCTATATTTCGTTAGCATTTGTGGAAAACTTATGTTTAGCAAAGAACCCACTTAAATATGTTTCGCAAAGCAGCTAACTCTTTCTCTATATAGAGACATATTTATGACAAACACAAACAAAAATCTAACATAGTTTAAAAGAAGTGAATGAATTTTATTTCTATGATATTCTAGCAATTTCCTCTGTATGGGGTAAAGAAGAAAATAACTGAAATATGTTTTATAATAATCATTGAGTGCAAGAAGATATCCTACTAGGTAGGAAATGTTTTTGGCCTGGAGAGAGGGGTCAAGAAGTTGCCCGTTAAAATTCAGATAACAGCAGGCTTCAAGCAGAGTGTTTAACTTGTCTCTAGGAATTTGTGGCTAAGAGTTATAGGGTCAGATTCTTGTCAGAACACTTTCTGTGACATTTTAATAAAAGTGAACATGTGATTCACTGAGATAGATTTTTTTGGGGGTTCTTTTTGGTTTGTTTTTGTACAATGGAAATAGCAGTATTGGTGAATTGCTAAAATGGTAGAAGGTGTGTGAAGAACCTGACAATCCCAAACCGTCAAGAAACTGTTCTTGAACCTAGAGAAGACACTTTATGCCATATTAGGACACTTTCCACAATTTAACTTATATTGCAGTTATCTATGTCCAATTTATCTCCTAAATAAACTTTAAGCAACTTGAATCAACTTATGGTCTTTTATGCAGCTCAATACATAGCATAATGTTTCACATACATGAGGTGCTTGAGTATTTGAGTTGAGTGTCCTTAGGATTGCTTTATTGCCTTGAGTGAATTGATTAATTAGTTCACCAGATAAATATTTATATAGTTATAGTGATTGACTTCAGCTGTGGGTTGGCAGGCTATAACTCTAACTTTTTTTAATAGTTGTTACCAAATAGAGCAAATAAGCCAAAAATATTGACACAGTGTTGTACAGTTGTAGCCAAAGGACATACTATGAGCTTTTAGAATTTTATGACTAGAATAGAAGGAAGATGTATAGTTCCTCTCACTCATAAAACAATCTTCCTGAAACCTGGCACATGTACCTGAGTCCTTTAGCTACACCTGATTCTTCCAAGGTTATGTTAGCTTTTTAAAAACCAAGTGGACATCATAACTCTTATTTTCCATATTCACCACGGTACCAATCAGGGGTTTCTATTCGGCTTTATCATAAAAAAGAACCCCCAAACATCTCACAATATTCCCATCTTCCCCTTCTTGTCTTTTGCCCCAGTACAAATTTTCAGAGACAGAGAAGTCTTAAAGACAATGAACACTAACATAGCTAAATAGGTAGAGTACTTAACAGAAAACCATACAAATGAAAGTAAAATTATAATCGAATAAGGATTATGAATGTGAGATGTGTGATACAACAGCAGCATATTATAGAAAGCTTTAAACTCGTCAGAGAGGTGGGGAAATTTTCTTTGAGGAAGTAAGATATAAAAAATCAAATAGTGTTAGTTAAACAAGAAGAGATAGAATGAATAAGTTATCCAGTGAGAAGGATAGTTGAATCCCATGTTCAGAAGAATGGAACAACAAAGGAACAGAATGATTTCCTGTATGTTTAACCAAGGAGAGAAAGGGGAGTGGCATATGAGCTATAGCTGAAGAAGTAGGTAGATGCCAGATCACACAGGGTTTTGGAAGTCATATTAATTTCATGTTAGGGTCTTTAGCCTAAGAAAACAGGAAGCCAGGGATATATTTTAAGCTAGAGTATGGCACAAGTTAATTTGTGTTTTGAAAATTGTACTTTACCTGCAGTGCAATAACTGATAGTAAGAAGATGAAAATACATGCAGTTGGACTCATTAAGGCTAAGGTGGGAGCAGTAGAGTTGATAAAACAGTGGATTCAAAATGTATTTGAGAGATAAAATAACAAAGCTAAGCAATCGACTAAATATCGAAGAGTGAAGTGGAGGGAGATGTCAAAAATGACTTCTATGTCCTTGGCTTGCCTATCCGTTATCACTCAAAATCTAGAAAAAGATAAGGTTGGTTCCAGTGTGAGGTTCCAAGATGGCCACCAGTAATCCTTACCTTCTGGTATTCACATTTTTATGTACTCCTCTTCATCTCTGTGGAGATAATATTGCAGCATCTGTCTTGGTCTCTTGGATTGCTCACTCTGGGGGAGCCATCATCATGTTATGAGGACACATAAGCAACGCTCAGGAGAAGCCTTTGTAACTTCAGGAGAAGCCAGGAGTAACTGAAGCCTTCTGATGACTGCCAGTACTGATTGGCCAGACATGTGAGTAAGGTATTTTAGAAGTGCTTCCTCCATCTACAGTCAAGCCTTCAAATGATTGTCATCATGAACAACATCTGACTGAATCTCAAGCTAGAATAACATAGTCAAGCAGTACCCAAATTCCTGATTTAGAGAAACTGTGAGAGATAAATGTTTATTTTCTATTAAGCCACCAAGTTTCGAGGTAATTTGTTACTCAGAAATAGATAACAAATATGTGCAGAAAGTCTCAAAGCTTGGCTTCAGGCATATTAAATTTGGGCAGCTGCCAGGTATCCAAGAGGAGAGTATAAATTGGCAATTGGATACATCCACTGGGAATTCATAGTAGAGTTATGGATTTGATATGCAAAATAGGAGGTGATTTGCATATAATTTGTAGTTGAGCTCACCTACAGGGAGAATATAGAATAAGAAATTAGACCTATGAGAGAACTTTGGGGACCTCAACGCTGAATGGCTGAGAAGAAGAGGATAGGGACACAAAGAAACACAGCCAAGAAGTGATGAGGGCAGTAGGAAGAACACGGGTTAAGATGTTCAGAGAAGTGTGATTTAACAAGGAAAAGTATGGTCAATAGTATCAATTATTGAAGGGTCATATAATGAAAGATTAAAAAATGTTTTGGATTTAGAAACATAGATTTATGATTTTATTACGAATTACTTGCATGGAATATTTTGAGAGGAAGCCAAACTGGAGTCCATTGAGAAGAATAGAGACAGTAGAGAGAGTGAATGTACAACAGCTTATCAGCTCCATTCAGAAATATCAACTGTGTAGCAATTCGAAGTATGTTATAATTTGACCATCTGGAAATCAAACTGAATCATTTCCATGGTTCATTTGTACAGTGAAGTAGACATCAAGTCGTATTTATTACTCTTGAATTGTGATTTGAAATGGCTATCACTTAATATTAAAGCCATCAAAGTAAACAACCATAACATAGAAAAAACCAAAGCTAATGTTAATATTTTGTGTTACTCAATGTAATCATATAGAAAAAATTCACGATAAACTAGATTTAGAAATTTTCTAATAATGGGAGGAAAAATGATAAAAATAAAAGAATGAGATAGGAAATAAGGAATTATTATGATTTCCCACCAAAAAGTTGGTAAAAATGGACATATATGCCTGGAAATAAATGACAACAATCATAGGAGAGAGACAAAAAAAGCAGGAAAAGGGCACATGAGTATGGTGATGGATGAAAACTAGACTATTGATGGTGAACCTGATGCAGTCAAGACAGAAACTGAAATATAATAAGGTATGCCTGAAATTTACACAATGTTGAAAGCTAGCATGACCTCAAAAAAACAACAACAGGAAAAACAATACAGCAAAAAAAGGAAAGGAGCATGAGGGCACACCATAACTAGTTATTCAAATATAGAAGTTCCACATTAATTTCACTCCAAATACATAGGTGGTAGCATTCTATTATAATAGAGTGATTTATTTTCCATCCATCTTCATCTACTGCTTGTGTCATAACACATTGCCACCGTGCAAAGCCCCATATTGCCACCTGCCACAGTACATCTGATATTGCACTCCCTTAAAAATGGAAATGAATATTTCTTATCTCTTGTAATCACTTTCACGATCAAAACTCTTTTATTTTTATTAATTTCCTTATGAAGAAGAAATTTCCTATATATTTTTTCTTATTAAGAAGAAAACTTTACATGAGACAACTAGAGATCAAAAATACAATTCTTTCTCTCATTTATAAGGACAAATAAATCAAATATTTAATATAGTCATTTAAAGAAAAGGAAAACTCAATCTATATTTAGTCACATATTGCATTTCATTATACATTGATAAGCCCAACAATATAAGTCAAAGACTTTTTTTTTTTTTGAGGAAGATTAGCCCTGAGCTAACTACTGCCAATCCTCCACTCTTTTTGCTGAGGAAGACTGGCCCTGAGCTAACATCCATGCCCATCTTCCTCTACTTTATACATGGGATGCCTACCACAGCATGGCATTTGCCAAGCGGTGCCATGTCCGCACTTGGGCACCTGGGATACGAACTGGCTAACCCCAGGCCACCAAGAAGCAGAATGTGCAAATTTAACCGCTGCACCACCAGGCCGGTCCAAAGACGTTTTCTTGAAATACTCTTTTTCTCAGTTTGATACCAAGTATTCAAAATGAATATATATGGAGTGGCATCAGCAAAATGGCAGAGTGAGCTGTTCCCTTTATTTCTCCCCCTTTAAACTGCAACTAAATGGACATTCATTGACTAATGGAGGATATCCACACAGCATAACAGGACACCTGAGAGACCCACGCAGTCATACATCTGAAGGTAGATGGACTGGGCCTCCAAGAAGTAGTGGAGAGAGGTGAACACTCCCCAACCCTTCCTGGGCATCTGTGTGAACACACATGAATACTTTCCTGGCCAGGAGCATCTACAGTGCTTCTGCAGTCATGCAAGTAGGAACGCACTTCAGCTTGACTGTAAGAAGAAGCAGCAGCAGCCCTGGTATGCAAATGCTTTTCTGGCCAACAGAAGATCCCACTGTGCCACTGCAGTCACAACTAGAGGCCCAGGGTTGGAGCCTGCAAAGAAGCCCTGTCCACCAAGCACAGCAGCCTGTTCAACCATAAAGAAGAGATGGCGGCACATCTGTGTGCTGTGTGAACACTTTCTCAGCTAGTGGGATGGCCCACCATACCCCTACAACTTCCAGCAGGTGGGGTGGGATCAGAAATAGCTCCTGCTTTCCCCAAGTGGTAGCAGGTGGAACCTGCAACCTGATACTACCACAAACGGGCCAGCAAAGGATTAGTTAATCAAATGCCACGAGAAACTACAGCAACAATTCAGAGCAGAAAGAAAATGACAAGTCTCCTGAAGCCAACCTGAAGACACAGAAATTTACAATCTGAATGACAGAGAATTCAAAATAGCTGTCATAAAGAAACTCAATGAGTTACAAGAAACACAGGAAAGCAGTTCAATGAGCTCAAGGATAAAATTAATGAGAAGAAAGAATACTTCACCAAAGAGATTGAAACTGTAAAAAAAAAAGCAGAAATTCTTGATATTAGGAGCACAGTTAATGAGATAGAAATAATCTAGAATCCTTAAAGAATAGAGCTGATGTTATAGAGGAAAGAATTACTGAATAAGAGTGCAGAAATATAGAAACGCTTCAGGTGGAGGAGGAGAGAGAACTAAGATTTTTTAAAAAATGAAGGAATTCTTCAAGAAATATCTGGCTCAATTAGGAAAAGCAACATAACAGTTATAGTCATTGCAGAGCAAGAAGAGATGGAGAAAAGAGTAGAGACGTTGTTCAAAGAAATAATAATACTGGAGAAATTCCTAATCCTGTGAACTTACAGATACATGAAGCCAATAGAACTCCTAATTTAACCAATGCAAGAAGCCCTTGTCCAAAGCATCTAATAGTAAAACTGACAAAAGCCAATGACAAAGACAAAATATTAAGGACAGCAAGGCAGAAGAAAATAACCTACAAAGGAATCTCTATCAGGCTTTCAGCAGATTTCTTGGCAGCAACCTTACAGGCTAGGAGAGAATGGAATGATCTATTGAAAATACTGAAAGGCAAAAACTTTCAGCCAAGAAGACTCTATCCAGTGAATTATCCTTCAGATACTATGGAGAAATAAAAGCTTTCCCAGATGAACAAAAGTTGAGGGAGTTCATCACCAAGACCTCCCCTATGAGAAATGATGAAGGATGCCTTCATACCTGAAACAAAAAGGTAAAGGTCTACAAAGCTTTGAGAGATGAGATAAATGGACAGACAAAATCAGAAAACTGTAGCTCTCTTTGAGAACAGGGTAGCAAATAATTAATTATACTTAAAAGATAAAAGAAGGAACGCATCAAAAGTAACTGTAAACACTTCAAATTAGTCACAAACTCACAACACAAAACAATAATTTGTGACAAAAATAACTCTGAAGGGGAGGAGGAAAGGGATGGAACCTGATTAGACTAATGTAGATAAGAGGCTATGAGAAAATGGACTATCTCATCTACTAGATCTTTTATACAAACCTCACGGTAACCACTACACAAGAAACCAGAGCAGAGCCACAATTCACAAAAAAAGAGAAAACCACTAAAATGAAATGGAAGTCAGAAATACAAAGTAAGCGAAACAATGGAAATAAGAACAACTAGAAAACACAAGATAAAATGGCAGTATTAAGCCCTCATATATCAATAATCACTCCAAATGTCAATGGATTGAATTCTCCAATCAAAAGACACAGAGTAGGGGCCGGTCCAGTGGCATAGTTGTTAAGCTTGTGCACTCTGCTTCGGCAGCCCAAGGTTCACAGTTTTGGATCCTGGGCATAGACCTAACACTGCTTGTCAAGACGTGCTGTGGTGGTATCCCACATAAAACAGAGGAATATTGGCACAGATCTTAGCTCAGCAACAATCTTCCTAAGCCAAAAGAGGAAAAGTGGCAAGAGATGTTAGCTCAGGGCCAATCTTCCTCATGAAAAATAAAAAGAGACAGAGTAGCTGGATAGATTAAAAAACAAGAACCAACAATACGCTGCCTCCAGGAAACACATCTCAGCTTTATAGACAAACATAGGCTCAGAGTAAAAGATTGGAAGATGATACTCCAAGCAAATGGCAAACAAAAGAAAGCAGGTGTTGCCATGTTTATATCAGGCAAAGCAGACTTCCAGATAAAAAAGAAAATGAGAGGGAAAGACCCAGTGGCCTACTGGTTAAGTTCAGTGCTTTCCACTTTCACGGCCTGGGTTCCGTTCCTGGGTGCTGACCTACATTGTTCTGTTAGTGGCCATGCTGTGCTGGCAGCACACATACTAAAACAAAAAATATAGAGGAAGATTAGCACAGAGGTCTCTCAGAGTGAATCTTCCTTGGAAAAAAAAGAAAAGAAAAGAAGAGACAAACAGGGGCAGTATCTAATGATAAAAGGGACTTTCCACCAAGAGGAGATAACACATATGAGTATATATGCAACTAACACAGTAGCACCAAAGTGTATAAAGAAACTATTAACAGACCTAAAAGGAAAAATTAACAGCACGATAATACTAGAGGACCTCAACATTCCACTTCATCAGTAGATACAGCATCCGGACAGAGAGTCAACAAGGAAACAGGGGATTTTAATGAAACACTTGAGCAGATGGACTTAATAGATATATAGAGAGCATTCCATCCAAAAACAGTAGAATACACATTCTTCTCAAGTGCGCATGGAATATTCTCAAAAATAAACAATATGCTGGGAAATAAGGCAAGCCTCAATAAATTTAAGAAGACTGAAATAATATCAAGTATCATTTCCGACCATAATGCTGTGAAACTAGTAATTAACTACAAGAAAAAAGCTGGAAAAGTCACAAATATGTGGGGACTAAACACCATGCTACTGAACAACCAATGGATCAATGAAGAAATTAACAGAACAGTCAAAAAATATGTGGATACAGATGAAATTGAAAATATACCATATTAACTCATATAGGATGGAGCAAAATCAGTCCTAAGAGGGAAATTCACAGCAAAACAGGCTCACCTCATAAAACAAGAAAAATCTCAAATAAATAATTGTAAACTACCACTAAAAAAACTAAAAAAAGAAGAACAAAGCGCAAAATCAGCAGAAGGAGGAAAATAATAAAAGTTAGAGCAGAAATAAATGAAATAGAGAATAAAAAAAAAAACAGTAGAAATGATCAATGAAACTAATAGCTGGTTCTTTGAGAAGATAAAGAAAATTCACAAGCCCTTAACCAGACTCACTAACAAAAAAAGAGAAAAGGCTCAAATAAATAAAATTAGAAATGAAAGGAAAATTCACAACAGATACTGCAGAAATGCAAAGAAGTATAAGAGAATACTATGATAAACTATATGCCCACAAATTGGATAACCTATAAGAAATGAATCAATTCTTAGACTCATACAACCTCCCAAAACAAAATCAAGAAGAAGAAGAGAATTTGAGTAGACCAATCACAAACAAAGAGATTGAAACAATAATCAAAAACCTCCCAAAAAACAAAGTCCAGGACCAGATGGCTTTTCTGGAGAATTTTACCAAACATTCAAAGAAGATTTATGCGTATCCTTCTCAAGCTATTCCAAAAATTTGAAGAAGGTGGAACACTTCCTAACGCATTCTATGAGGCCAACCTCACCCTGATCCCTAAGCCAGACAAGACAACACAAGGAAGGAAAATTACAGGTCAATACCACTATTGAACATAGATGCAAATATCCTCAACAAAATATTGGCAAACTGATTATAGCAATACGTTAAACAGATCATACCCCATGATCAAGCGGGATTTATAACAGGGACACAAGGACATTCAACATTCGCAAATTCAACAATGTAATATGTCACATTAATAAAATGAGAAATAAAAACCACATGATCATCTAAATAGATGCAGAGAAAGCATTTGACAACATTCAATGTCCATTTCTGATAAAAATTCCCAATATAATGGGTATAGAAGGAAATGAGCTCAACATAATAAAGGCCATAGATAACAAATCGACAGCCAACATCATGCTTAATAGTGGAAAACTAAAAGCCATCTTTCTGAGAACAGAAACGAGACTAGTGTGCCCACTCTCACCACTACTATTCAACATAGTAATGGAGGTTTTGGCCAGAGAAATTAGGCAAGAAAAAAAATAAAAGAATCCAGATTGGAAAGGAAGAAATGAAACTCTCACTGTTTTCAGATGACGTGATTCTATGTATAAAAAATGCTGAAGAATACATCAGAAAACTATTAGAAATAATCAACTACAGCAACATTTCAAGGTACAAAATCAACTTACAAAAATCAGTTGCAATTCTATACATTAATAATGAACTAGCAGAAAGAGAAGTCAAGAACACAGTCTCATTTACCACCGCAACAAAAAGAATAAAATAACTACGAATAAATTTAACCAAAGAGGTGAAAGACCTACACACTGAAAACTATAAGACATTACTCAAAGAAATTGAAGAAGATATAAAGAAAAAGAAAGATATTCCATGCTCATGGATTAGAAGAATAAATATATTTAAAATGTCCATATTACCTAGCGAATCTACAGATTCAATGCAATCCCAATCAGAATCATAATGACATTCTTCAAGGAAGAGAACAAAGAATCCTAAAATTTCTGTGGAACAACAAAATAAGTCAAATAATCAAAGCAATCCTAAGAAAACAGAACAAAGCTGGAGGCATCACAATCCCTGACTTCAAAATATACCACAAACCTATGGCAATCAAAACAGCATGGTACTGGCACAAAAACAGGCACACAGATCAATGAAATGGAATTGAAAGCCCAGAAATAAAACCACACATTTACAGACAGCTAATCTTTGACAAAGGAGCTAAGAAGATACCATGGAGAAGGAAAGTCTCCTCAATAAACAGTGTTGGGAAAACTGCACAGCCACTTTCAGAAGAATGAAAGTACACAATTATGTTATAGCGTACACAAAAGTTAACTCAAAATGGATTAGACTTGAATGTAAAACCCAAAACCATAAAACTCTCCGAAGAATATATAGGCAGTACACTCTTTGACATCAGTGTTAGCAGCTTCTTTTCGAATACTATGTCTCGGACAGATGAAAAACTTAACAAACGGCACTGTATTAGATTAAAAATCTTCTGTAAGGCAAAGAAAACCATAAGCAAAACAAAAAGACAACGCACCAACAGGGATAAAACCTTTGCCATCTGCATATCTGACAAGGGGTTAATTTCCAAAATATATAAATAACTCATACAACTCAACAACAAGAAAACAAGCAATCCAATCAAAGAATGGGCAGAGGATATGAATAGACGTTTTTCCGAAGAAGATATACAGATGACCAATGGGCACATGAAAAGGTATTCAACATCACTAGCTATTAGGGAAATCCAAAACAAAACTACAATGAGATATCACCTTAAATCTGTCAGAATGGCTATAATTCCAAGACAATTACCAATTACCAAGACAAAAAAATAACAAATGTTGGAGAGGATATGGAGAAAAAGAAACCCTCATTCACTGCTGAAGAGAATGCACATTGGCGCGGCCACTATGGAAAACAGTATGGAAATGTCTCAAAAATTAAAAATAGAAATACCATACAATCCAAATATCCTACTACTGGGTATTTCTCCAAAGAACTTGAAACCAACAATCAAAAGAGATTTATGCCACCCTTTGTTCATTGCAGCATTATTCACAATAGCCAAGACATGGAAGCAACCCAAGTGCCCTTATATGGATGAATGGATAAAGAAGATGTTGTATATATACACAAAGGAATTCTACTCAACCATAAAAAAGACAAAATCATTCCATTTGCAACAACATGGATGAACTTTGAGCGTATGATGTTAAACGAAATAAACCAGACAGAGAGAGAGAAATACTGGATGATTTCACTCATATGTAGAAGATAAACAAACACATGGATAAAGAGGGCAGATCAGTGGTTGCCAGAAGGGAAGGGGACTGAAGGATGGGCAGAAGTGACAAAGGTAATGGATAAGAATTAGACTAGAGGTGGTGAGCATGATGCAGTCTATAAAGAAACTGATAAATAATAATGTACACCTGAAATTGTGCAATATTATAAACCATTATTATCCCCAGAAAATAATTGAAAAAAAAGAATACATATGTATTATTGCCCTCTTCCCAACCATCTCCCCTTTAAATTAATCTTGAATTATGGTGTATCTGTGTTTTGCTCATTCATGGCTATGCATGTTGTAATATTGGAAATGATTTATTAAGTCCATATTGTAGGCACTTATATAGTAAAATTTTTCATCTTCAAGCTCTAATAAAATCAAGGATTTGTTCTCTAACTTTACTTTTTCTAAATCACGGTTCTGCAGGTCAGAATTCTAGGTGGGCTTGGCTAGGTTCTGTATTCAGAATCTCACAAAGCTGAAATCAAAGTGTTGGCCAACTGCATTCTTATTGGAGATGGGGGTCCTCTTCCAAGCTCATTCCTTTTATTGGCAGAGTTCAGTTCTTTGCATGTCTTTGAAGACCAAGGTCCTCCTTAATTTGCTGGCTTTCAGCCTGGGGGCCTCTCTCATTTCCTTAAGGCTACCACATTTCTTATGTGGCCCATTTTGTCTTCAATTCAGTGACAACATATCCAGTCCTTTTCAGATTTAAAATCTTCCTGACTTCTTCTTCCATCAGACAAAGAATATTCTCTGTTTTTCTTTATGAAATTAGATAAGACCCAGCAACATAATCTCCCTATTTTAAGGTCAACTGTGACATACAACCCAACATAATCATGAAAATGGTAACTCATCATATTTACAAGGAATCGAGGTGTGTCATTGTTGGAAGCCATTTTATAAATTCAATTTACCACTCCAGGAAAAAAAGTGTGATTCCTTCAAAAAGTAAAAAGAAAATCTACAGTGGTTTCTTCAAATTGCAGCATCTAAACATATTTATTGTCTTCCCTACCTCTGTTGCCCAAAAGGCAAGCCAAATTGTATAGCTCTCCCATATGTCATCCCCACCACAAATATCTGTCTTTGGGTAGCATTTAATGTTAATCACATTCTCTTGCTTTCCATTAGAGTAATTGTTTGTCTCTCTCCCTCCTGTGGAAGATTATTATGTCTACAATCTATCTACATAAGTGTTATGGGTTGTAAATGTATATCTTCTCCCTGGGTAACTATAATATACATAATCTGTTACCTTTTTCCATTAAGCTAATGAATGGTTGACACTTGTGATTAGAACAATCTGGCATCTTTAAATGTTGTCTTAAAAGTAAAAAATTGAAATAGTCCACAGTCAAACCTGCAGAACAACATCTGTTTTGTATTGAGCATACGGTAAGAAGTTCCTCTTGCCGCCTACTGACAGCAGAAGACGTTAAATGGATTATGACTTGATTCTTCTATTTTAGTCAAAGCAAACTTGCTGATTCCACAGATTAGAGTAGGCACTTGACTTCCTTAACAATTAAGAAAATTTTAAAAAGACAAATTTTGAAGAGTATAAACTCTTATTTATCACTGATTTGTAAAATACTAAATTTAATCACAAACAATGGCAATACAGTTATATAAAAGTAATAAGTTGGATTCCAGTCATTGGAATCACTCTTGTGAAGTCATTTTGATTCTTTTCACCAGATAATTTCAAAGATTCCATAAAAGGAGACCTAACTAAAGGATATATTTTACATGAACTTTCCTTATTTTGAAATTCAAAAGTATAGTGTAATCTCCAAGTTTAGCTTTGAAATGTATGAAGATATGGGTGCCTTTTCTGAGATTCTCCAGATTTGACCTCTCCCACGAACTTCACCCTAAATATTCAACGGGTGCTGGAATTTCTCCAATTTAAAATTCCTATTTTTAATAACAAACAAACCAAGCAATTAAAGTTGATATTCATTGCTTAATATTAACCTTTTCTCCTCCCCTACTTTTATATGAGTACTACCATGACTTTTTATTACTAAATTAAAGTTCCAGAAAAGTAATTGGTCTAGACCTCTTTGCTTCACCTTCTAAATTCATTTCTCACTGAAGCTTGTCCTCGATTGTTCTGTGCTTGTTCATCGGCTTCTACTTTCATCTGTTGCTTCATCACCTCAATCCGAAATCACTCTACAGTCCGATAACTCATTCCTTTACCTTCAGCAGTCTCTGTCCACTTCAGTCAGACTAACCCAGTGAAACACAGGTTTCATCATGTCTGTAAAGGACTCAAGGATTTGTTATGACTCGCCACTTGGGATCAAGTCCAATTTACTTCTCTTGACTGTAAAGCCAATCATTCCTTAAACGTTATTTTCTACTACATTTCACATACACTATCTCTTGCAATCTAGTTTATGTTCTCACTATCCTCATATAAACGTTTTTTGTCAATTTGCTGCACCAAATTGTAACATACAATGCTGCATCATAGTCTTCATTTCCAATTTTCTCAATTCTCACCTAATCAAAGCCAGCTAACCCATATTAAAAAAAAACTTCAAAAACAACTCTCTTTTTCCCTTCCAAAATGCACACATTTTGGCTCTGAATGTGTCTACCTACACACTCTCACACACATATATATTATTCTCTAGAAAGTTCATAAATGTTAGGCTGTAGTGGAATATAAAACACATTCAGCATACTGTACATAATTTCTATAATAGGTCTTCAGGTACTGATTCATATATTGGAATAGAATAAAGCATACATAAAATATATTTGAAATTTTAGGTGGACATGTTTTGGTTGAGCTTAGATTGACTTCGCTCCCGAATCTAGGTGAGAGCCCTGATGAGATTAAGCCTGTAATTCAAATTTTTCTACTTATAAGGATTAGTTTCGGGATGGTTAAAAGGATTTAGTTTGGGGCAATGAAAGAATAAGTTTTAGGAGTCCTTATAGCTATGAGGAGAAAACTATAGTCTTATTTGCTGGATGGTATTTTAGGAAAATGTGAAGTTTCATCACTGGAGTCATTTTCTGATCATGATAGCAATTAAGAATTATATCTGACTCTTCTTTAGGACTTAACGTTACATCAGATATTTAACTGAGAACTTCCACATTTATTATTAGTTCATTAAATTTTCACAATAATATGAGGTTGGTACTATCACTGTACTCCCTTTCAGATGAGACACTGGGGCCCAAATCAGGAAACTAAAGCAGAGGTAAGAAAACCAAGGCTGCACGGTGATTCAAATATAGGCAGTTGCTTCTGGAGTCTGAGTTACTACATGCACCCTTTATGAGAGATCATCATACGGACTTGCAGTCATAGTGTAAGAGTCACAGAAAACATGGATAGGAAAGGATTCCTTTAAGACATTTTTTGGTTTATGCATCAAACCTTGCCTGAATTTCTGCACATTTTAGTTAGAGGAACCAATAGAAATCCTATTGTTTGAGGATTTTATTGTTTGGTTGGTTTCGTCTGCTCTATTCTGTTTATTTATTTGTGTATGTGGTAAGTCAGGTGGAAGCCATCATCCTGTTAATCACAGTGTGTTCGTTGAAAGAATGGAAAGTATTCACCATAATGATCAAAAGTTATGCCTGCTGGAAGCTCATTGCAAAACGGCACCTTAAATCTACCACTGTGATTTAAACAAATGCAATTTTCACGTGTCGTGATGATTCTCATTTTTCTATTTTGATTCAAGCTAATTGCTCATGATTTCATAAAGCAAAACCGCATGATAAAATAAATTTTATTTCTAGTTCCTTTATCTTGTCTGCTCATACAGTACTGAATAATATAATTAGTACACAAATATTGCAAGATCAATCATTTAAATACTGTTTGATTCACAGCATCATTAGCGATTCAACACAGCACTATTTATTTTCCTTAATTAAACATATCAATCCCAGGGGATTGGATGGTTTGAAAGAGTGTTATTGGCAGTTGATTTATTTATCTGTAGTTTGGTCTGTTGACTTACTCATTTATTACCTCCAGGTTACTGAGCCTGATCAAATTGTAGTGGGAAGTTCTTATGATAAGATGGGAGCCTCCTGATTTGCATGACTGACCTGGTTACACCAGTATTGTTTCTTCACATAAAGTATGAACATTAACGTCATTAAAGTGAATACTTATGCTGCAACGTTACTACAAGCTAGTCCATGAAATGAAATTTTGACCCTCTTTTCAAGCAAACCTCCATTCCCTAGCTGATGAGAGTATATTGACTGTAGATGAAAATGTGTTCCTGCATCTTGGGAGTTGGTCTAGGAAGAAATTATAAAGTATGCGGAGTGTCCCCTTTTTTGCCTTCTCTTTCCAAGCCATTTTCTGCCGTCGAGATCACTTGAGTACTTCCCATTACAATTTATTCTGGTTCAAAACAAAATCATCATATACATTTTTACTTATTCACTCTCTTCTCCCTTGGCTCTCTGAATATGTAAAGATGTATTTGTTTTACTGTGTATGTACAAGTCGTACACGATCATTGTAAAAAAAGCTTAAAATGAGAAGGCAGTTAAATGATATTTCTGAAGTCACTGAAATACGATCACATATAGTTGGTAGTCATGTACTGTGAAAGCTTTGGACAGATATGAAACATCTAGCTACCTATTTATTTAGTAATATTGATTATATTTAGTAAAATATGATCTCTATTGCCTAGATTAATGCTTGCATGTAGCAGAAGATCAATAAATGTTTGCTAAAATAATTCATTATGTATGGGCAACATTTGGATATACACTATTACAAATTCTATACATGTACTATTATACATGTTTTTCTAAATCTGCTTTATTATTTTAAAAACAATATATTGAAGTAGTCTTAAATTTTGCATATATTAATTGTAAATCTTAACCACTATCTTTGTCTCTTACAGAAGCCAATCCCTCTTACTTCAGAGTTAAAGGGACTTCGAGCTGTATCAAACTGAGGAAGAGATAAGTGTGTTGCTCTCATTACAATTTTGAGATGGGGCAATCAAGTAGGTTTTTCTTTCTCAACTCTGAAATAATTTCACAGATATAGCTTTCTCTTTTGCTTAAAATCAGATTGTATGCCTACTGTTGCAATGATGTAGGATGCATAACAGACTAATTAATTCAAAATTCAGTGGCTTAAACAATGCGTTTTCTTGTATCTCCCAGTTGAGTGGGTCAGGAATTCCTGTAAGACCTGGGTGGACAATTCATTTGCTCATCTGAGACAATCTATGGTGACTTGGGGGAGTTCAACTATTGGTTGAGCTGGTCTGGAGGCTTTACTCACACATGTGGCATCTTGGAGGGGACAGCTGGAATGCAGGGCTCAGCGGACCCCTTCATCCTTGCTCTGTCATATGAGGTCACACCATGTGGTCTCTCCAGCAGGGTAGTCAAACTTCTCATATGTGGGCTCAGGGCTCCATAACACCAAAACAGAAGCTACAAGTTCTTTTCAATGCTAAGCCCCAAACCAGTGTGAGATCATTTCCATCATTTCAAGGCAGTCACAGGTCTCCGGATTTAAGGGAAGGGGCCATAAACCCCAACTTTTGATATTCTAATTTTTAGCCATCTTTAAATTGTCATACTGAAAATAACTAATCCAAAATTTTTGTTTTCTACAAAGGAAGAAAAATAGAAAAGTTACCTGAAAATGAGGCATATATGATTTTAACTCCTCAATTTTTAATCTTTTATCTCACACAAAGTATATGAAAATAGGTTGTATTTTAAAAAAATAGAAAAAAGAAGCACGGAGCCGGCCTGGTGGCACAGCGGTTAAGTTGGCACCTTTCGTTTCTCGGCGGCCCGGGGTTCGCTGGTTAAGATCCCGGGTGTGGACATGGCACCACTTGGCATGCCATGCTGTGGTAGGTGTCCCACGTGCAAAGTAGAGGAAGATGGGCATGGATGTTAGCTCAGGGCCAGTCTTCCTCAGCAAAAAGAGGAGGATTGGCAGTAGTTAGCTCAGGGCTAATCTTCCTCAAAAAAGCAAACAAACAAAGCCCCCCAAAAAACAAGAAAAAGAAGCAGCCCCTAGATTTGCTCTTCCTCTGTGTACAAATTCTTTAGGAGGGAAAAACAAAAAAAGAAAACCTAGAGTGGTTTAATTTATACATGCCATATTATAAAATACAGTGTAAGAGCAGTACATCTTATTCTTAATTAAGTTATGGCCTGTTTTCTTTTTCTTTTTTTCATTGAATGCCCAAATTACACTCTTGAGAATCCAAAATAGGACTAATCCTATTTCTCTAGTCATCTTATTTTCGACCTATTCTGTTTTATACATCTGAGAATGCAAATAAAATGAGTAACCATCTATTGATAAAGAAATCATGTGTAAGTTTTAGCTAGGCTATAATTTAATTTCCCACGCTGTGGAATTTCTGTAACCTTCTGCAACCTTCATTTTATGTTTGGAGTGTCTTTTTTTTTTGAAGCAAATTTAAAGTCGTCTGTTTTCTAGGAGCTCCTGAGAATATTTGAAAAACTATCTTCTAAATCTTATTGGATTTCGATTTTTGATTGTGTACACTTGAAAAATGGGTCACAAAGCTTAGGCTGGCACTAACTGACGTTTTGTTATTACATCAGTGAACATCCTTCTCGCTTCTGATTTCATTGAGAGGCTTAAAAAGTGTTGAGCAGTTCGGGTACATATTTTCCATTTTGATCTTTACCTTTGGTTGATATAGGCAGCGAAGAAATTTTCACCAAATACCTTTTTAGTTCTTTTCCAAGTTTCTATCCATTTCAGATTCTAATGTTTAATCCCACTACATTCATTTTTAAGCTCATTGGCTGTCATATGTCTCTTCTATCTGTTACCTGACAACTCTTCTTTTTTTATTTTAATTATGGTGCATTTGGAGAAATTTTTTTTCTAGAGACAGGGATCACTAGAGAGATATCTGACCTAAGTCTCCCGAAAAGAAAAGTCGTATCTTAGTGAGATGGAGGCGACAGGTAGTGATGCGATAGTGTAGACGGAGGGAAACAAGAGCCAACTTGAAAGAAGAAAGAGAAAAGCATCATCTCAAAATTTTCCCTTCCAGTTCAGCAGCACTGAAAATAATAAGACTAGGAAAGATATAACAGTAAAATAATAATAATTATAATTTAAGAAGTGATAAGGGCGTGGCCCCGTGGCCGAGTGGTTAAGTTCACACGCTCCACTTAGGTGGCCTGGGGTTTCGCCAGTTCGGATCCTGGGCACGGACATGGCACCACTCATTAGGTCATGTTGAGGCGGCATCCCACATACCACAACTGGAGGGACCCACAACTAAAATATACAACTACGTACTTGGGGGATTTGGGGAGAAAAAGCAGGAAAAAAAAAGAAGATTGGCAACAGTTGTTAGCACAGGTGCCAATCTTTGAAAAAAAAAAGTGATAAAAAGTAGAAACAGGAAGCCAAGAGACAAGGAAATATAAAGATAGAAGACCATTTTAACTTAATTTTTTCAGTATACCAATTTACATAAACGAGAGTATCCATTTTGATAGGATTTCATATTATCTGCATTCTGAAGCATTTGTTTGATACTATAAACCAAACCAAGAAATAATTATAAACATTCCTTCAATATAATCCATTGTAAGTAAACTTTTCTTCTTTAATTTTAAATTTGCTTCTTTAAAAAAGGAGTCTGTATTTACTTTAGAAATCAACCCTAATGAAAGAAAAATTATGAGATACCCTAAAGTCTATATTGATAAGATAATGTTTAATTTGAGTTAGTGGTGGCAATTCCTTTTGACTCAGTCCTCAGCACAACTACACATTATGGATTTTCTGCCAAAACTACTCTGTGCGTTATAATTTTGTAGCTCAGGTTCTCATAAAAAGATAGATGATATTTCCACAGCTTGATCTAATGTTAAAAAATAAATTATTAGTTTTAATTAAAATAATCTAGAAAAGAATCAGACCTAGACAACATAATTATCAACAACATCCTCATCTGTGATATTTAATAAATAGTGGCAAAAGGTAAAAGGAAATAAGCTTTTATGCAAGAATAAACAGTATCATAGCCCACAGGTATATAAAACATAGCTAAATATTCAACTCATTTATTTAAAAATCCAGTAGATACTATTAGTAAATATTAGGGAGAGATCCCATTGTCTCAGATCAGTAGGCACCAATGCCTCTTCCGTGGTAGGAAGAGAGAGTTCATCCTTGCTTTCAGGATATGCTCGGAATTCGCTTCAAGGTGTCTATCCTCTTGTGGGTCATCCCTCCAGAATCCCAAATGCAGGACTCAGTTAATTTGAAGGTTCATGTGTAAGGGCTGGAGTAATGGCTTCATGGAGTAGCATGGGGTACACTGGCTCAACCAAGCTGGTCAATAATTTAGGGCAGCATTTGGCTTCAGGGAGATTTGGACCTACCACTTACCATGCCAACATGAGTTGGGCATGTTACTTAAGGCTTCTGAGCCTTCAGATCCTATGGAGTTAATAACAACTGTGAGATAACTCTTTAGCAAGGTCCTTGGCCCATATTAATTATTCTATTAAGGTCTGTTGTCATTGCTGCTATTGATTGGGTTTCTCTCAAATGGGGGCCCAAGTTTACACTTGCTGTCCCAAGTTTACCAAGTTGAATGTTGAGAATTCCAGGGCCACTGCCATATTTTAAATAATTAAATTCTGTAATTTTAAATAAGCCTGTGAAGTTCCCAATGAGTAGCCCCAATATACTTTCATCAGTCTTAAAGAGGTGAACACTGAAGCTATGAAAATTAAGAACAGTAAAAGAGGGGCCGGCTCCGTGGCCGCGTGGTTAAGTTTGCCCTCTCCGCTGCGGCGGCCCAGGGTTCGGATCCTGGGCGTGGACATGGCACCACTCGTCAGGCCACATTGAGACGATGTCCCACATCCCACAACTAGAAGGACATGCAACTAAGATATACAACTATGTACGGGGGGTTTGGGGAGATAAAGCAGAAAAAAAAAAAAAGAAAAAGATTGGCAACAGTTGTTAGCCCAGGTGGCAAGCCTTAAAAAAAGAAGAACAGTAAAAGGAAAGACAAAATTATAGTAAGAAAGAACTACCTCCTATCCTATTACCTCATCAAAGTTTTGAGATTCTATTTCTACTCCATCCAACAAAACTCCACTACAACAGCAAGAGTGTGAGATTTGAGTATTTAAGCAAAGTAAGGTATTTGCTATTATGTTTGCTCGTGGCAAATAAAGACGCAGATTAATGAGGAAGTTTGATACAAGTCAAAGTCCACAAGTGTTTAAGATTCTTTGCACATGAAATTAGTTGATTCATCATTAATCATGTTTAGTTGCACCTGATTTATTTTTTCTGCAGCCGTAATATGCCAAATTTATTACAGTGACTGTTCTCAGGAGGTTTATAACAGTGATTACAGCTCTGTTAATTATTCCACATATTTTGGGATTGTTTCAAAGTCAATGCAATTTTTTTTAAATAAGAAAGGTTATCGGTAGAGAAAAAGGCTACATGACTTGCTTAGATGATTTCCATTTTGTTAAGAAAACTTCAGTATTAGATTTGGTTATTTTAATAATTGCAATCTATAGTTCATTGTTTATTATTGTCAAAGTAGAAAATTTGTTTCATGTAGTAATCTTTTCGCTTCCTTCTACTTCATCAGAACATGAGAGAAAATCCTTAATTAATACAATTTTTCTCCTTCAGCCTTCCAAGGAATGGGGCCCCTTAACAGAACCAAGTGCATCAATAAAACCCATTTTAAACTTTCAATATTATGAAGATGAAATTTTGAAGGCGTTGTATTATTGTCCACAGGATAACTTATGACAAAATAATGATTTACATATGTTTATATGGAGATGAGAAATCAAAAATCAAATATTATTCATTGAAAAGTATTTCTCAAAACCTCATTAAACTCCCCAGATTTTCTTGATCTTCTCACTTGCCATCAAAGTTAAACTATGTTAGTTATAACAAAAGAATTCTGTTCTTAGATGGCCAGAGCTCATGTTATGGACTGACCAGTGTGTATGATGAAGAGTTGAACCAGGCAGTAGACAAGGATTGAATCAAATTTTTGGATCTTAATGACATGATGGTGGTGGCGTTCAGTGGAAAGTTAAAGGAATTGTTTGTGCTATGGTAGACTGAAAAGAAAAAGGAAATCTAAGTCAGTTATCAAGGAGGCAGAATGTTTTATGCAGTAAGGGCAGAGTTCTCCTGGGGAGTTAAGGTATGCAGACAGGACTGCAAAAGCTTTTTCATGTGTCACCTTCTGATTTGTACCTGAATAGTTATTCTGTTGGTTAGTTCATTTTAGCCTTACTGATTTTCTGTGCACTTACCTTGAGGGCCTAAAAGTTATCTTCTTTAACAAAAAGAAAACAGTAAGGCTTAGAGAAATTAAACTCCTCAAAGGCTAGATCATTGCTACAGGTCTCAGACCAGAATCATGGTTCTTGCATCGATTTCCTTTTCATCATATTGGTCTCTGACTTCCGTCTGTAGTGATGGAATTTCCATGTTTCCTAATGTTTATATCTCTATGATGAATAGTGAGAATAAAACCAGTTATAGAAATATACTTTCCTCAGTTTCCCCACAAACAATGAGGGAGATAGGCAAAGCCCAAGAGATACAGGGTTTTAAAGAAACTGAAAATTACTATTATTTTTCCAGTTACATCATAGATGAGTCTTTATGTTCCCTTGAAAGATTTTCATTTAGAAAAACAGTTTGGTGTCTCTATGTAGGTGGAGGTTTGTGACGATGAATGAGAATACAGATGAGATCCACTTGAAGCGAACTCAATATATGAAAAGGAAGTTTTACAAACTAGGAAGTTAAGGAATGTTTATTCGATACCTAACGACTCTTTGTATGGTCAACAAGTATCTGCCACTTGAATAACCAGACTTCAAGATATAGGTGAGAACCTCTGTGAATTTAAATATTTAATTATGACTCATGCACATTATAGAACTAGGAAACTTTTTATTTATTTGTTTTTAAATTGGTGTTCACCTGCATGTGGTTCTGATTCTGGGGATCAAAGTAGAAAGAAACAGGAAAGGCTGGATGTTTTAAAAATTTTTTCCTCTTTATCAGAATAAAAATATATAAAGGATTTAAAAGTTAGAATTAAGAACAACATATATGAATATTTACAGCTAATGAAGGATGTGAATGAAGTATTCTCTAGTCTGATTTTTAATATTTAGCTGCATATTGTCAAATTCCAGTTCATAGGTATCATACTACAGCCTTTAGGAAATTCGCGTTAATAATATGGACATTGGCCTAGACGCATATAGTTCATTTTCAGTTCCGGAATGATGCCAGGATATGATTAAAAGTCATAAAAGTGAGCACTAATGCTGAAACTGTACTTGGCAGACATTGTTTATAATACATTACATAGCTCTCTATGCAATGTTTTATATTTACTTTTGTTTTTTTTTTAAGATTTCGCTACTGTTAAGTCTATGAAAAAGGACAATTGTTATTTTTTCACTTTGATGGATAAAAAAATGAGGCACAAATCCTTTCATTTACTTATCTACCACTCTAAACTCTTGAAAAAGCTCCCTCCAGAGTTTTTACATGTAAGCATTTGTGTTCACTAAGACGATTTATGTACTGAACTCATTAAAGTATTTTAAAAGGGTCCTCAGCAAGGTGAGCATTAGACAAGGAAATTAATTCAGTGCTGAGCATATAAATAGAAGGCTGCAATCATAAAAAAATACAAATCGGTTCTTTCATATCCAACATAAACTTCTTTCAAAAAAAATCCACCAGCTTCTGTAATTACATTTTTATTGTGTTTTTATATTTATACCATATTTCTCTGATAGGTAAGCTTGTAATTGCAGACAGCTCTACCTTATGTATTTAAATTAAAGTCAAATGGACCCAAACTCCCAGGATTTTTTCTTTTGTTCAGTAACTTAACAAAATAAAAAATTCAATCTGCTTCTTGAGAAAAAAATTAAAGCTATTTGATGGACTAGAAATATTGCCATATTTCAACGTACTGAGTAAGTAAAGGAAAAAATAAAGGGTCCTGTGTTTATATGTCAGACACTGTGCTAAATGTTTTATAAAAATTATCAAATTTCGTCCTCAAAACAGCCTTATAAAAAATATTTTTAAAGACTCTTAATTTTGCTAGTATAAGAAATTCCATCATAAAGAGATTCAGAACAAGAAGATTCTTTATTAACTCTCAAATGTGGAATGTCCAGAAGTAGAGGCACCTTCAGTTTCAGGTAGATCCAGGTGCACAACAGCATGACTAAGGATGTGGTTTCTTCGTTCCCTCTTCTCTGAACTCTGTATCGTCAGCGTCATGCTAAGGCAGTTCTCCTTCTGTATGGAATAGCATTGGTAACAGCTCCTAGTGCTACATGCTTCTTTGTTTATGTCCCCAGAAAGAAAGGTTTTCTTTGTCCCAACATTCTAAGTGTTCTTTACTTTATTCTGTTTGGATTGGCTTGAGTTACAAGTTCACTCCTGACTCCATCATTTTGACCAGAAGGGTGAAATGTCACAGTTAGTGGTTACCAAGGCCCCACACTAGACTGTTTGGGGAATGAGTGGTTACTCAAACAAAATTTGATGTTATTAGATGAGGAGTCAGAAAAGATAGTGGCTATTTTGGCAGATAACAAATATCCACTAGAATATTAGGATCTGTCTTTAATAAGAAATGTTTACCTGGAGTTGAAGCCACCTCTGTGTTTGAAGTTTTCCGTAACTCCAGTCCCATAACTCCCAACTCCATGAAGAAGACTAGATTTTATACACTGTCATGCATGGTACATGACACACTAATATATAGGTACTTGGTTCGTCCATTCTAACATTACTGGATTTATTAACTGACTTTGTATGATTTAGGTAGCTATCTTTAAAAATCAATGAAGGAGTTATTTTAAAGTTTTCAGATAAAAACAAAAATAATTGGACAATTTTAGAAAATACGTAACTATGCTATGCAACATATTATACCCAGGTTATAAAAGAGTTAACTTAGGGATAAATATACCTATATACATGTGGTAGCTGGTCTCCAAAGACAGTTTACAACACTTACTGTCGTCTCTTTAGGCTCATACCACACCTTAGACGAAGAGACAGAACTTATTAACCTTCCTCTTGAATTAGGGCTAGCCTTTGTAACCGTCTTTGACCAATAGAATATGGCAGAATTGGCATTCTAAAAACTCAAGCTTTAAGATGACAGACAGCTTCTACTTTCCGTCTCTTGAATACTGAAGCTGCTATGTGAGAAGCCCAAGCCACATGGGGTGCCACGTGGAGAACTAACTTTCTCTGATTATCACTCCCACCCATCTCCTAGCAGCCAGGACCAAATGTCAACCATGTTAGTGAGCCATCTTGAACATTCCATTTCATCTTGAACATTCCAGGCTAATTTAAGATTGGCTTGATGACCTGACATCCCATGACTATTTGAACTTGGCCCAGCCAATATCACATGGAGCAGAAAACTGCAGAGCTGAGACAAATCATCTCACAGACTAGAGAGAGAGAAGAAAATTTTTGTTGTTTCAAGTCCCTACATTTGTTATGGCTTATAATGCAGCAATAGCAAAGCAAGAGAATCAATGTCCATGATGTAGTTCTTAAATTAATTTGTAAGCCCTGTTCATTATACCAGTGGTCAAAACCTCAGGCAAATTATGACTCTTTGTGCCTGGACTCTATTCTTTTATTCTAGGTAGACTTTTCACTTCCTACCATGTTAATCCACATCCTCATTTAGTCTGCACTTTCCAGTTCCAGAACTAGTTTGTCAAAAGCATAGAAAATTTTCTGGGGCAGGCCTGGTGGCATAGCAGTTAAGTTGGCACACTCCACTCCGGTGGCCCACTGTTCACTGGTTCAGATCCCAGGACTGGACGTACACAGTGCTTACCAAGCCATGCTGTGGCAGGCATCCCACATATTTAAAAAAAGAGGAAGATGGGCACAGATGTTAGCCCAGGGCCAATCTTCTTCAAAAAAAATTTTTTTTTAAGTACAGAAAATTCTCAATCTCTCTTCAAACTGCACAAAGTTCAGAATTTAAAGGAGAAATACATTCATACTATCATGTTTATAGTTATTTCTCTCTTTTAATAACTGGACAGATTCCTGCAAAGCTGCATTCAAGGAAAGCTCACTCCTCACTGAAATGCACTTGGTAAAACTACCCCTGGCTGTTGCTTAGAAAAATTTTTAAAAATTTTTGTAATTGCAAAGTTGTGTTTCTCTCTGATTGAAAGTTTAAAGACCTCCTGGACTTCTGAGATTAAGAGATGAGATTCTGAGGAAAGAATCATTTTAAAGACACTCCTCTGGACTGGAAAAAAATTTTTGATCATTGACTTTTACACAATACTATAAATGTTCCTCTCCCACCCTTCACCACCCTATTTCTGGAAATTTTGTTTATGATCATACTGTATCTATTTTTGTGAGGACTATATTTGCATACAGCATATTCTTAAAATTTTGACTAAAGAAACAAATTACTGTCAGGGAATTATATGTTGTGTGATTCCACTTGATTTATCTTTAATTTTTCAGACATATACAAAGCCAGTAAAGAGGCCAGAACCAAACTAGGAGAGAAAACATTGCGTATGATGGTCTGAAAGCCATTAGTAGTGGCTGAGATAGGATTTACCATTTTTAGTATTCAACGTATTTTTAACATAGCATGCAATCTATAGTGCACCACAAAAATGAAACCTCAAATCATCTTGGCTCTGTCTGCTTGCTTTTTTAATTGTTTGGACAAATAAATTGGTTTAGAAATTTACTATAGCCAAGCTAGATTAAATGAGTATGTGTTGTTTCTTGCACTGACTAATTTTTCAATAGATATATGATATTATATTACTCTATAAAATATTCATATCTTCTCTAGGCAGAACGTAATTTTAGATTCTCATTATATAATAGCCTGTAATACTATTTAAGGAAAATTTACTGGTCAACATATTAAACAAATTTTCATATTATTAAAATGCATACAGCAAGCAACAGGGGACCCCAACCCAACATAGAGCATCCTAAGTGTCATTCCATTTTGCTTTAAGTTCTCTCCTGGAGTGTGACATTTAAGCAAGCACCAGAAAATGTAGCACTCAAGCTAAGTATTAGTTTAATGCAGAATTTTCAAAACTAAAAACCAATGCAAAAAAATCTGTGAGGAACAAAATATCATGTATTAAAAAGAAGATCGGTATTACTGATTTGTCGTTTGTCTCAGGCTCTGATAAGTCTCAGCGTGACAGAGCTCACAGCCTGTGCCCTCAGGGATCTCACTTTAGGAGGAGACAAAGAAGTCAAGCACAGGCCAACGGAGTGTAGGGGCACCTTGGAAGCACACATCCGTCAGTAGTGCCGGCAAGGCAGACCAGTTGACACCTTTCCAGAATAACACTGCTCTTGCTGTTGCCACTGTTAGACTACTTTTATGGAAAAAAATACCCGATACCCAGATCTACCCAAAAGAGAACTCCTAAATATTGTTATTTCTTCAAGTATCTTCTCTCTCTTACTATTAATTGGTTAGGAGAAAAAGAGCTAATTGTTTCTAGTTCAAATTTGATGTGCTCCTATCTAATTAGCAATTAAAGAGTTTTTTACAAACTTAATGAATCTTCATCCCCTTCATCTGACTATTTCTGTTATATTTCTGAAAATCAGCAGACACACAAAAATGGTACATTTTCATTGAGTTGTCTGACCTAACAAGCACTAAACATTTGTTTGAGATCTCATTTCTCTGAAAGCTTCCGCATTTTGGTACTGGCATATTGCTAATGTGGAGAAATATGACTTTATTCTGCTGACTACTAATTAATCTTTATAATTATATTATCTCCCAAGCATATTCAAAATTAGATGTGAGAAATAGCAGCTAAGCAGTAAAAAACATCTTTATCTGCATGGATGCTTTACTATCTAGAAAAGACTTCAGCTGAAGCCTCCCTTTGAGATAAGTCATTGACTTGGCAACTATTGTTCTCAAATTAAAAAGTATTTAAAGGAAAAGGATATTAATTTGCATGTACCGTTTGCACAGTGTATTTCAATGAGATATTGGAAAGTTCTGAGAAAAATGTTTTTGAAAATAGGAAGAAATATTTATTATAGTGTAAATAAAACTACAAAATTCTAGACAGTCGTGTAAGTAATATTCTTTTAGTCCCACAATAACTTCATGAGGATGTTATTTTTTTATTCTTATTATTCTTGAGGAGGATTAGCCCTGAGCTAACATCTGCTGCTAATCCTCCTCTTTTTGCTGAGGAAGACTGGCCCCGAGCTAACATCTGTGCCCATCTTCCTCTATTTTGTATGTGGGACTCCTGCCACAGCACGGCTTGACAAGCGGTGCCATGTCCGCATCTAGGATCCCGACCTGGGCCACCAAAGCAGAACGCGCGAACTTAACCGCTGTACCACCGGACCAGCCCCAACGTTATTTGTTTTTAATTCCAATTTTAGGAAAAAATAAAAAGAGACCTGGATGATTTAAGAAGTTTATCTAAGGTTCTGAGTTAAGGTATCCAAGCTAGCATTTAAAGTACATCTTTTCTTGATGCAAGTTCCTTTGTCCACCATATTTAGGAAATTTTCCGCTTCGTATGTTTTCTACTTCTTATATGCTCCTGGGGCTGCTGCAACAAACTGCCACAAATTGGGTGGCTTTAAACAACAAAAATGTATCCCCGCACAGTGCTGGAGGCCAGAAATCCAAAATAAAGACATCAATAGGATGGACTCCTCCTGAAGGCTCTGAGGGAGAATCTGTCCCCTGGCTCTTTCCTAGTTTCTGGTGGCTCCTGACACTCCTTGACTTGTTGACACATAATTCTAATCTCCGCCTCTGTCTTCACACTCTGTTTCTCTCTGTCTCAGATCACTCACTCTTCGCTCTTTACTCTTGTAAGTACAACAGCCATTGTATTCAGAGCCCACCCTAAATCTAGGATGATTTCATCTCAAGACGCTTAATGACATCCACAAAGACCCTGTTTCCAAATCAGGTCACATTTACAGGTCCCAGGGTTAGCACTTGGACTTATGTCTTTTGGGGCCACAGTTCAGCCCACTAGATGTGTTTTATAGTTTGTGCTGATAATGTACAAAAGAGTATAAATATATCACCAATTATAGAAAGACAAATAAAAATCAAATTACTGTCAAGATTTATTGCATTATGAATCCACAAAATGACTCATTTCATACAAGAGGTTGCAAATACCAGACAGACAAGTATTTAAAGGGACTGTGGGAGGAAGGAAAATAAGATCTTGATTGGGTTTATTATGTGTTTTGCTTCAATGACCTACCACTGGCGGAAGTGAGATCATTGTTAAATGTCAAAAAGCAGACAGCAATAAACCATGCTGGATGCTAAGGAGAGAAAGGATTTTTGTTTCTTTTTGGCATTACCCACAAAATGCAGAGGTCCATACAGGGCAGCTAGTCTTGCATTTAACGGACAAAAGGCACAGATTCTGCTGGATGGAATGGTTTACTAATGAGAGAGAGAGTGAATTTGCTGCCTTATTTTTGAAGCACAATTCATAACCTTTTAGATCAATCTTTCTGATATTGTCACCCCATCTCTCTCCAATCATTTTTGATATTTAGGTTCAGTCATGTAGAACTAACAGTTATTAACAGGAGAAGTGCGTGCTGGCTGTGCATCCGGTTAAACAGAACGTAACTGATAAACCTGAAAAATAAGAGGAACGTCAGAAAAAGAGAAATATATTGAATGTTGAAAACTGCTTTAAGTCCTTTCCCGTGATGACTTCAAAATTTTACTAGAACATATTTATTTTGATATATTTGTTGGCTCAGATAATCGTTCAATTTGTTGGGTTTTAACTAGTAGCTTTTAGAATGCAATTGTAGTCTGGGTCACTTAACGTTGTAACTGGCCAAGAGTCTTATGTCCAAGAAAATTGAATGTTCCTTTGCTTATAGGAACAGCATAGATGATTGAAAGATTGAAAGAGCAGATCAGTATGAGAAAAGCTATAAAAGGGCTGTTAATTTATTTGAAGAAGTGAAAAAGAGACTGTTTTGGCATTTTCAAGTAGGAAGACAATTACTATAGGAAGAACTGACAGCAACCCAGCAATGATGGAGAAGGGAGACACTAATAACTGTTTAATTACAGAAAAAGAAGAAAAAATCATGAAACAATTTATGAGGAGATTGATTCAGGGTTGAAGGTGAGAGATTATTTCCTATTCTTAGAAAAGAGGATGAGGGAAGTTTTCATGAAGATTTTGGCTTTTTAACAGGGGTTGGAGTGATAAACTAGGTTGGATTCAGACATGTAGAAAGGACTGGGAAAGAGTTTTCCACAATGTATGCCAATGCGTAGAAACAGGAAAATGAACGGTATGTAGCAGAAGCAACGAATGGATGCGTTAGAGCTCAGGAATTCTGGGAGGAGGGTAACAGACAATAAATCAGCAAGGGCAGACTGGGAGGACTTTATCAGCATAAGGACTTTTCACTTTTCCTATAAATATTAAAGTTTCAGTGGTGAGTTCACATAAGTGAATTAACGTGATTAGAAAGGGATTTTAGGAGGCCCAGTGTTTCTGGGATACTCTCCACTTACCAGATACTAAATATTCTTTTCTGCCTTTTGTAATATTTTTTAACCTGCATCACTCAGCACCAAATATGTCTATTGTTTACGTGGTATAAAAAAGACCACTGCTTAAGAGGTATCCAAAAGAATTAACAATAGAGCCCCCAAAATATCAATGTATTTTGAGCTGGACTTTCTCTGAAAAGAATCCTCAAATATGCATTTAACCAGTAATCTGTAAAAAGGTCACTATTGGCCTATGGGGAGGGAGGCGGGCAGTCCTTTAATGTGTGAAGCTACAGAACGTTCAATATCTGTGGCTTGGAGAATTGTATACATCCTTACTCACCTTCCTCCATCCGTCACTGTGACAAGCAAACAATGCCCACTTTTGTTTCCAGACGCTCTCACGTGGGGCTGGAGAGCATGGGGCAGAGCATCCTTGATTGAGAGCCACAGGCTCCAGCACATAGTGATTACATACAATGTTTGTAAGTAAAGTGTCGAATACGTATGTCTCAGAGTGTATTTGTTAGTATTTCCATCATAAGGGATATTGTGGTGAAGAAATCCTGTTTTGAGTCAATTTAGAAACCCACATCCTATGTGGTTTTTAATGATGAGCATTAGTATAATCAAGACCATTGGTAATCATGCTATAACAGAATCTTTTTAACATCATATAATTCCTCATCTGTAACATTTTTTGACACAGAACTTTCATTTTTGTGTAGTACCTAAATAGGTCAGCGTCAATTTCTGAAAGTGCTGATCGAATGCGTGAGGGGATCTGGTGATGGATGTCTCAAGAAGGAAAAGTCTTGCTCTGAGTGTGGGAAGGACATTCTGCTGTCACTCAGAGCTCGTTCAGTGTTTGCCCATCTAGTCTGTTCAACTTGGCTGTTCTCATTCGTTTTCTTCTCTCCATATCCCATGTTTTTCTCCACACATACCAATTTATGTGATCCTCAATTCCTTCCTAACCATTCTCAACAATAGTGATTGAAGAACCCTGACAAAACTATGAAATGTTATGCCCACACTTCACTTGAAACATATCTACCTTCTGTGTGTTTTTAGTTTAGCTATAGAACTGTGCTTTTCATTTTACCGATAAAATTTTGGAAATTCTAGCCACCCATGCCATTCTATTTTTCCACTGTATTTGTGTGTGTGTGTCCATATCTTGTTCACAGAATGGGAATGCAACAGCTGTAAGGCCAGTGGTTCTAATGGCATTTTTCTACTTTGCATATCTAAGTCACTACAATTATATATGCGTATGTGTCTCATCTTCTCATACATTCAACATATGTATCAAATACTTGGGAACAAAAAGTGTTTGCATAATATGTGGATTTATTACTCCAAATGGACAGTATTTTGTTAATCACGCCTCTCTAGTAAGCACTGTCATTGGGAGCAAATAAGTATTTGGATGACATATATGCATATTAGTCAGATGAAGGTGTGATGTCTGTTTTGCCTGCCAAGAGAAAAAATCATATTTAAAAATAAAATCTTAGCTATCTCACAAGATTCAAAAGAAATGAATAACTTTACAAAATATTAAGAGGAGCAGAGAAGGTGAAAGGAGCTAATATAATTTAAATACCTACTCTGTGTAATGTTATGTTTTATTTCTCAAACACTCTGAGAGACACTTATCAATAATACTCATTGGCATTGTCCTTCCACTTTAAATATTAGGAAATAGAGACAGAATGAAGCTAACTCATTGCCCAAGGATACGTAATGCATTATCGACATGAATAGATTTTCATCTAACTCAAAGCCCAGGCTCTCTTCACTCTCTCATATTTTCTCTCTACGAGAGGCTGCAGCCAATCGTTGACGTGTTTCCATCTCCCTCAGTCTACACACCCTCAGTCAACTTAATTGAAGAATCTTTGCAACAAGTCAGTCACTAATAAAGAGCCAGATATGATAGTATTAATTCACATTCTTTGTTTCTTTCTGTATGGGTATCTGTCTATTATGGGCCACATCTACCTATTTCTAGTTTCCTTAAGAACAAGGCCAGATAGAGCTTTTATTTGGAGTCACATGAAAAATGCACATTTAAATCAATTCTCTACCTCTTATAAACTACATAACCTTGGACCATTTACTAATGTCTCTGAATACGTTTGTCTCATATATATAGAATGATAGAATAACGATACCTATCCTATGTGTTCTTTAGAAGATAAAATGTAATAACATGTAGACATTCCATCTTCAATCCCTTTACTCAGTTGACATGCAATTTATTTTACCTTCTTTCTTACCCCTCTAAGTTCAATGATTCTATCTCTATGCAAATATGCATTCTGAGGTGATAGCATAAAGAAGTATACAGGATTGGGGGATCTTGATGGATTTCTTTGATGGCAGAATTAAAGCAATTAGAAATTGGTGCTACTTCTCCCAAAAAAGTATGGGCTACTTTTCAGGACACTCCATTAAAACCAGAATGCTGTGTTTAATTGTCAGAACTGAAATTCTCAGCATGAACACTGACAGCATTTATTTTGACCCTTCCTAAATACAAAGGTAGTAAGCGTGGAGTGGGCAGTTTCCATATGCAAAATGAATTGTGGTGTATTTGTGTGTACGGTTATTTTTAAGAGACTACATATCGATAGTTTTCAGGTTTCCTTGCTATTCTCAAGAGCCTGCATAAATACGTGATGGCACTATTCATGAAGTCAACCAATGGCACAATTATTTTAATACTGACAGGCTTCAGTACAAATAAATATAATTCATAGAAAGTCTTTCATGAATATTCCCCAAGGAACTGAAAAAAAATCATGTGAAGCAAGATATTACTATGGAAGGATTATATTGTCTGCACTGTGCTTTGGCAAAGCTTTGGGATACCATCATTAAATAGGTTGGCTGTAAATTTATTTCACTGGTTAATTAAATCCAAGAGTTTGCAAGAAAGGCTGTCATATTATGTTTAATTTCATCTCTTGAAACACATCGATCTAATGGAATTTGTTAATGAGTTCTGAAAGGGTAGTTGGGAGCATTGACAAAAGTTGCATGATCTCTTTTTAATCCAAGGCGGGTGCCTCTGTTCTAATTTCAATTTTCAAGTTTGAAAGGAGTATATATTTTATTGTTGTGGTTATGTTGTTTTGCAAAGCAGAATAAACTAAAGCACCCTCTTTATAATCTCTTAGCATGAAATCATAAGTAAAAATGGCTTTGAAAAACCCCTTAAGAAAGCAATAGGGCATTAACATTTGTGGAACATTGTTTATGAGCAGGAGATTATGTTAGGAACCGTGAAAATATCATTGAATTCTGCTATAGCCCTCCAATGTGGAGATAATTTGTCACCCTTCTCCCCCACACCATTGCCCAACTATACAGTTAATGAAGCTAAAGATCAGAGACAACAAGACACTTGGCAAACGGTGCCACACATTGGCTCTGGTGATGTTAAAATTTGAATTCAGTTTCCTTTGACACAGAAGAAAGGTTTTCTTTTTCCTTTTCCACTGCTATCTTCCAAAAAGGTGCCTTAACTTGTAACATGGAATCACACTGCGCTTAGGGAAAAAATCCATTTGATAAAATGAAATATAGAACATTGAAGAGCCAAATATATGTAATAGCACACTCCTTCCTTAGTCATCAGTATGCCAAACTCTATTACAAAATAATTTCTGGGGATTATAAATTTAAGTAACAGCAATACCTTTCCAAGTTAAATGTTTATTAAAGGATGGGACCATTTGGAAGATATACAATATTATTGATAAAGCTTTTCTGTCATATCTAAATGTAAGATATACATTTTGAAAAACCACCTACTGAAATGTGGAAGAAAAATACAATTAGCACTCTCTTGCCAACTATTTGGATTTATTTTATCTAAGAAAATAGTATTTTATCTCAATCATATTCTTCAGCTATATTATATATAGCTAAGTGGGTCCATTTCAAAGTAGGTCCGTACAGACCGCTTGTATGAGAGAATTAGAAAAATAGAGATATGAAAAGGGAACAATTTAAATACAATATTAGTACTGTTGCAAAAACTGAAAAACAAATGGTGCTCTTCTTTGTGTCACACAAGTTTGTTATTATTTCTAGTCTTGGAAATTGCAGTGGAGTTCTAGTGCTTAATCTTTCACATGTCTGTAGCAGCTGTCCCAGATGTATGTGAAAGGAACAGAACTGTCTCATCTTTGCTTTCTTAATATGTATCAGGCAAATGGGATGTTGCTAAATGTCATTTCTATGGCAAATACACAACCTTCATGTTAGAGTAGAACTGATACTGTAGAATTCCAAGGAATTGGTTAGATGTAGAGAGTATGGGCATATAGTCTGTCTTAGCAAATTATGCCTATATTAATTATTCTGTAAATATTCTAGCAATTATGCTTAGCATGTGTTTCTGGTTGTTTCCTAACAAATACAAGCCACAAATAAGTAGTAAAAGTAGATGGTCTAAGAAATTCAAAACTTCCAAAAGTGAAATTCTTCCTAGGAAATTTTCTGTTAATTTTGGGTTTGCAGAATGCTATCCAATGTTGTTTTATAAGTATGAAATAAGCACTGATTCTAATTTTGAAAGGGAAAAATCTCAAAAGGTACAAACTAATTTGGAGAGAGAAAGAGAAATAAAAGGTAAAATTTATTGAATGGTTACTTTGTTCCAAGAATTGTACAAGCAACTTTCTATTAATTCATTTATTTAGTCCTCGTGACAGTCCTCTAGGAAAGCATGGTTGTTTCTATTTTGCCTGTGAGGAAATTACATTTCCATATCTGAGAGGTAATAACTATATAAATAAATAGCTATCTCAAGTTACAGATAACTCAGTAGATAATAAGAGAGGTGAAATAACTCACCCAGATATCAGAGGGCAGAGCTGAAATTACAAACTAGATTTACTTCACCCTCAAGGTCATGCTCTTTCCATGCCAGCGCACTTCTCACTACTTATCCATTCTGGAAATTTATCAATCCATTGGGATCGATGTGTTCTGGAATCTAATAGGTAATAAACATGAAGCATATATCTTAGAAAATGTGATAATGGTTTAAGAAAATCTTGAATAAATAATTTCCAAAAGTCATTTTATGATGTTTTTTAGGCTTGAGTGACATGCGTAATAACATGGAAAAGACAAGAAGGATAAAGGCATATTAGCCAACATTGTAAAAACGTCTACAACACTTTTGTCTTTTAAGGACAGTACTGTTGAATGGTAACTATCAAAATTATTCCTTTGTAATATCAAAGTGGGTATTTTGTGAAGTGGGCAAGAATAATTGTCCTTTATATGTGCATTTAATATTTACCGAATGAACCAAGAGCTGTATAGATCATAGAGGAGGTACATCCCAAGGAGACAACTATTTATAAATGGATCTGTCATCCTTATCTTGGATCTCTATGACTAAAGGTTTTGAAAAAGCTCTTCATCTAGAGTTGGCCAAACTACTCAGTTACCTTTATGATGAGCCTTCACATCTGTATTTTATATTTTTTCCCCCTAGATTGACATGTCTTGGACACATTTTCAACTTTCAACAGAAAAATTAAGTATTCAGCATAACCAAGAAGCAGATCTCTTTATTTCCTTTCAGCAATCCATGGAGTTGTTTCCATTGGAAAATAAAATCAAAATGGGAAATGCTGGTTTTTGCATAGCTTTTTTTCGAAAAGTTATTTTGTATTCATTTATTGTTTTTAGTTTTGACAATTCTAGTTTACTTGTCATAAATACTGATATGCTTTTAAAATATTTTCAATGAAATATCAAAAGTGCTTTTCAAATGATAAGTCACCATATATCGTGAATTAAAAAGGAAGCTGCATCAAGTACAATTGTGATTTTATGAAAAACATCTTGCTTATAAATGGGTAAAGGTGCTCATGCCAACATGCCATTCTGTGAGCAGTTAAATAAAGCAGATGCTCAAGGATTTGAAAGGCTCCCAAGAGCCAGCTTCTTGATTACAAACACTCCTAATACCAGCCTTATTTTGCTCAGGAGTATACTTATGGGAGAGAACTAGAGCTTAGCACACATGCTGATTTCCCAAACCTTCTGATAACCTAAGACCCATGGTAGGAGGACATAAGAAAAGAAATAAACCTCATCTAAGAATTTACCAGGAACAACTGTTTCATGAAGTGGTCCCTTATAAAATACCTCGATTGTGCTTTGGTCCCATTCACAGAGTTAGATACAGTGGTGACTGTGATTTTGAGCAATTAGAATGTGATAGCAGCCTACTATTTGTGCCTGATGGGGCAAGGCATTTTAGTTGTGCAAAGTTTTATTTCCAATAAAGCAAAGCTGCGTAAATTGTGTCAAGGACATAAGGCAAACAGGAGCGCACGGGGCGGGGTGGGGACACATGTTTTTGTTCAGAAGCCAGAAAAATCAAGAGTAGCTAAAGAAGGGGAATGTGTGGCAGATCAGGATGCATGATTCACAACTGAGCCCCTTTTAAGGAAAGAACGTTATTAAATATATTGGGATAGATTAGTGATGGGAGAGGGATTGTTGAAAGTCCAACTAAGATCAGGTGTATTTCATTAGACAATATGGAACCACAAAGGTTTCTGAACAGGGAATGACAAAATTATAGATTTTGTTTCTATGTGTTAGAAGAATTAAATAATAGGAAAGTTGGACTGGAAGAAACAATACTATCTACTGTTCATGAAAATTTTCTATGTGCTATGCACTGTGTAAGCATTTTATCAGCAGTCATAATTTTAATCCTCTCAGTCAATCTATATTGGTAGTATTCTCCTCAGGTAAGTCTAATGTAGTTGCAGGAAAGACAAACTCATCCATAATAGCATAAATTTGAAAAAAGGCGAATTTATTGCAGTGGTACAAAGGACATTTCTTAGGAGTCCAACACTACATTTTTTGGCTTCAGGAACTGGAACATTGAGATCTAAACCTACTTGCCCATCTCTCAAAGGCCGCGTGTTTTATCTCATGTCCATTTCACTCATTGGTATCTTCTCCTTCTCATCTTGTACATGTTCAAGTTTTTATTTTACAAATACTTATGCAGCATTTGATATCAATCCCTTTTTAATCCTTATAATGAAACTATGAGGTAGAAACTAACTTCATTTTATAAATGTAAGTGAGGTTCAGAGAAGCTAAGTAACTTGCCCAAGTTTGCCCAGCTGGAATGGAGATGCCGTGATTTAAACCCAGGCAGTCTAGCTTCCCATTCCTGGTCTTAATGACTGCCCCACACTACTGAATTGGCCAACATGGGCATTAGGCTGAAAGCTACAACAAGACTTAAAGTTCTCCCTGATAGACTTTATTCTCAGCCTTCCAGTCAAGTATTTGAAAGAAGAGGATGTTCTGAGAGAATTCCTGGACTCCAGAGTTTGTGGCGGAGGTGGAAAATAAGTAGATATAACCTGTGAGGGCAAAGGTCTGTAGTTCATATTATTCTTTAGCCAGTTTTGGGAAACACTGAACTGATACCTTCCACGTTAACTCAGCCCAGGGTCTGCTAATAGTTAAAATATCTTAAAATTCCAGTTAATGGTAGATAGCATAAATAAATAACACGAATATTGCTGGAGGGGGAAACCTGTGTAAAATCATATTTATTCACTACTAGGAAGAGCTGCGAGTCTGCAATAACCGGAAAAACACACATAAAATAAGAAATGCTTGCAAAGTTTGCAAACAGCAGAGAGCAAAAGAGAGAGATGAGGGAGTGGAGGGAGGAGGGAACAGGAGCAGACTACAGGGGAGAGGGAAAGGAAAAAACAGAAAAAAATCAGCGTTCAATGTGTAGATATTGGACAATATGATATAAAGCTTAGGTGAATGGGCTTTGAGACCAGCTTGCCCGTGTATGAATTTATCCTTTGCTACCTGACCTTGGAAAGTTATTCATCCTCTGTATGCCAATTTATATATAAATGAGATCGATAATACAACTTCACAGGGTGGCTGAGAGGGTTATTGTGGTGAATCTGCATAAAAATGCACTGTTTTAAGTAGTCGCAAAGAATATTAAGATATTTAAGGATACGTGGAATTCTGAAGTAAAGGGAGCTATCTATTGAAGCTTTTTAAAATAAATGCCCCTTCTGGCAAGTTGGATTCCTAAGGGAAACTGCAAAGAAATATATTGTTTTGGGTGTGAAATTGAATTAGATAACCCCATAAAATATAAGATTGTATTGACTAAATCATTTCTTATAATAGGTTAAAAAACTGATCTGGTACAAAAACATGAAAGAGAAAAAATATTCACATAATTACATATTTATCTGACCTCTATTTTTCTTTGACAAAGCAATGACTTTTGTTATGCACTTCCTCAATTGTGTACTAATACAATAAGATTTAATGTAATTGTCTATTGTTTAAAAATAATTTTTCAATTAACTCTATACAAAGAATGTGTTCCAAAAGTAGTAATGTAAGCTGACTCAAAATTTACTTTTATGATGCACTCTACTTATAATTTGCGTTAAAACTAATGTTAGAAAGACCTCAAGTAGTGAAGTCAGTGTTTCCACAGTTACAAGCTATAACACAGGGTACTCTTTCTTTGAATTTATGTTTTCTTATTCCATTTCAGTTTTCAATCTTCCTCCTTTTTAAAGGCTCTGTGTATTTCTTCAGGTTAGGCTGCAAAGTGGAGATGACAGAAAAGAAATAGCACACTTCTGAGATACAAGCAGGAGATAGTTGAAAGCAGTTTGCAATAGCTGTTGAGTCCACACCGGGTTTTGTGGATGGTTGAGATTGTACCAGATACATAATCAATCTAGAGAAAGCCAGTTATTTCTAGGATTACTGATTTATAGTTCCATTATCAATAAATTCCTCTGTATTGGTTATCTATTGCTGCATAACAAATTACCCTAGACTAGTGGCTCAAAAGAGCACATATTTGTTATCTTCAAGTTTCTGTGAGTCAGAAATCTGGGCACAGCTTATTTGGATCCTCTGCTTCAGTCTCTCATAAGGCTGTAATCAATGTGTCAGCCCAGACTGTGGTCCCATGCTCAGGTTCATCTGGAGAAGCACAGGCTTCCAGGAACACAGGTGGCAGTTGGCAAGATTGAGTTCCTCAAGGGCTGTTGGACAGAGGGTCTCAGTTCCTGTGGCCAGTTGGCTGGAGACCACCCTCAATTTCTTGCCTGTGGACCTCTCTCCAACGGTGGCTTGCTTTGTCAATGTGTACAAGCAAAAATAGCAATGAAGGGAGAGTCTGCCATCAAGAAAGAAGTTGTAATCTTTTGTGACCTAATCATCGATGTGACATATCATCTGTGTTGTATTCTGTTGGTTAGAAACAAGTCACTAGGTTCAGTCTACACTCAAGTGGAGGGATTTCACAAGTGTGTTAATACCACAAGGAGGGTGTCATTGGAGGCGATCTTAGATGTCTGCCTACTGCAATCTCCATACACTGTTACATTGTCATTGCTATCTTTCATGAATAAAATGCAGCTCATCACTTACCAATAGCTCACATACTCCAAACCCTGTCCCCTCAAAAACAGAATATGAAGAAAAAAATGGCCACCTATACATTTAGGCTTTGGACATAGTGATTTAACAAATCTTATTCTAGTCCTGTGTTTGAACAGTCTTTATCCTACTGATGCCTTCAGCAGTATTTAACTTGGTCCTTCTACTATTTTCTTACATTTCTCAAAAGGAAGTATATCTATGTGAAAGCGAGATTCTTTGCTTTGGAGTTATACATCCCGCTTACTGCCTAGGTAGCTAATGAGGAACTGACTTCTTCTGGAACAGAGCACTTTGATAGCACAGCATTCTTGAATTGCATAGAACCAGCATTTAGCAGTAGGAAACACAATGTTTCCCAGTGAGATCCAGAGTCTACAGATGGCAAACGGCACTCCCCAAATTTGATTGCAGACCTTCTTTTCTAGATGAGTCAACTCTGACCAGACTTGTGAAGTAAGATAGATCTGTATTAGATTTCTGGGTCAACCACTTTGTAGCTTTGTGACCATGGGTGAGTAATCTAGTCTCAAAAGTCTTCAATTTCTTAACATGCAAATAAAATATTATCTTCCTTTGTAATAAGATTTTCGTTGGATTAGATGGTATAACTCACATTATGTGTTTAGCACATTATTTGATAATTTAGTCATTGTCATTATCTTCATGTCTTGATTGTGCCATATACATGATTTTCCCCTTAAATTGCTAATTCTATTTTTGGATTTCATAATCATTTTGGTGGTAATTATTATTCAAAAATGCCCCTCATACTCACTTTTTTCTCCAGTGGCTCAGGGTCAACCTATAGTCAATTACTAAATTTGTCACAACTTGCTTATTATTCAGTCCATGTAATTTTATTGAGTATTTACTATGTGCTCAGTCCTGGCTTCTTAGATACACGGATAAATGAGAGAGAACTCCTGCACTGACTACCACCTGCAGAAATCAATAGGCACCAGTTTATGGGGCCAATCCTGGCCTTAGAAAGAAAGCAGGTGAGAAGCTCTTTTAACTGCTCATAAACTTATCATCAGATTGACCCTCCCTTGCCCTAAGCTTATTTAGTATTTATCCGTCAAAGTTTTTATTTATATGTATCTAAGCCTAGTAACTTAATCCTTGTCTTTTCTATGCCTATAACTGTGTTATGATAATATCCCCTAATACTCAGTTTCATAGTTTTGTAAATTTATGTCCCACACCAGAAGTTTGACTTGGTTGCTATTATCTAACCGACCTCACTGAAATCCATAATCCATCTGAAACTGTAAATACTTCCCTCTTCCCACTCTCTCATTGCAGAAGATAATTTGGCCAAGTTGCAAAATAGATCCAGACTTTTACTCATGAAATCCTAATGCTCTCTTCCAATTTCTGGCTGAATTCTAGATTAATCATTTCCCATATGGCTTACTAGGTATGTGGAGTGTTTATGTATCATCAATAAATATGGTTAACAATTATATTTGATGATACCATTCCCGACAATAAATATTTGTTGCTAGATACATAATATAGATATCAAGCTGACCCTGAAGAGTTTTGGTACAAAACAGAGATTTTTATGATGACAAGGTGTGGGAGGGCAGTTTGTGCTAAGAAGATACAGCGCGATGTAACCAAAGTTGATCTATTAAACTACTATTTAAAAAGAATACTTTTCATAAGGATCCGGCAGCCAGACAATAAGTCACAAAATTGAGAAATTCTTTTTTGTGAGTCTTTATAAACGGAAGAGAATACTTCTTTGTCTATTACAACCTGAGCAAGGGCTATGTCTATTCTCATAGTCTGAGGCTCTGCCATGTTGTGAAATCATCATGTTATTTACCATCAAGTTCAACAGAGAGAGAGGTTAACACTTTGTACATAACTTGCATACCTCTACTACAAAATCGTGTTTTCTTTTCCTTAATTGCTTATTACAGTAAGGTAACTGAGTCATTTAGTTCTGAGCTCCTTTCATATCTTCTTCTACTTGGTACATAGTATTTGTTAAATAAATATTTTTTGAAGAGAGGAAAGAAAGAAGAGAGGAAAAACTATTTTTCAGGGAAAGAAGTGCAGGAATCTAGATGTTCCGTATTCCCAAATTCTCTTTTCCTTAGACACTCACTGCTCATTCCTTGCCTTTTCTTTTCCTTTTTCTTCTTAGATTTCACTGACAGGGTATAGTCTGGTCCTGAATGCCATCTAAAATATCAGAGTCACAAAACAAATGACAGCTTTATTTGTCCATTCTAAAGACTCTTACAGGCTAACAATCTTTAGCTCACACAGAGCCAGTAATATAAGATTATTAGGCCGAGCTGTTTCTGGTTTCCCAGTGGAACAAGGAACAATGTCACTGGACAGTCCCTTGATTTCCTCCTGAGCACTCATTTGCTGTTCCATCATGGTATGCTTAGTATTTTCAACACTGTCATGTAGATAAGTTAGAAAAGGCAATGGAAGGCAAACAGAATGGGATGAACTAATGACAGGAGATAACCAGAATGTATTGGCCTGGGATTCCAGACTCTGGAGTTCCTGTCCCTGTTTTTTTCTGAACTGTATGCCTTGGACATGCCACTTTACTCATTGGATTCAATTCCCTTATTACAAAGGGGCCTGGCTATTGAAGCTGTATGAACTGTCTCAGCTCAAACACTTTACAACTCAATAAGTTTAGAAGTAAACTACTTCAGTTTTTAGGTATATACTGTAACACTGATTCTTTGAGAAAGTTATACTCATCCAACAAGAAAGACTTGATTGGACTCTGGACTGTAAAAAAATCAATAAATAAGTGAATAAGCAAACAAAAACATAAAAACAAGTACATATATAATTTGATAATTTTGAGGGAATTATTGGGTGTATTGGTAAAATTTGAATATGAAATTGAAAATGCATTGTTGCTGGCCCTTTGGCCTAGTGGTTAGGGTTGACACGCTCCACTTCGGCGGCCTGGGTTCAGTTCCAGGTGCGGACCTATGTAACTTGTCGGTGGCCATACTATGGTGCTGACCCACATGCAAAACAGAAGAAGATTGACACAGATGTTAGCTCAGGGCCAATCTCCCTCAAGTAAAAAAGTGGAATATTGGCAAGAGATGTTAGCTCAGAATGAATCTTCCTCAGCAAAAATAAAATAAAATAAAACAAAAAATTGAAAATGCAGATTAGATAAGAGTGTGTTATCAATGTTTAATTTATGATTTTGATAAAGGTACTGTGGTTATTAAGAGTAAATCCTTGTTCTCAGGCAATACTCTCTGAAGAATTTGAGGCTTAAAAAACTTCAATGTTTTGAACGAAGGAGAAGAAGCGAGGAGGATACAGCAAACTCATGCCTAAAGGATCAAGAATTCCAATAGTATTGCAATTTCTGATTCCAAATTCTTCTGGAGAATTAACCTGTGGACCTGTATATATGTTTTCAGTATCTGCATATGTTTTTGAAATGATTTGTGCTTTTTCACCTCTAGCTCCAAAGATTTTCTGTTACTCAAAGAGAAGTAACAAATACGGTATCTATGTTTAACATATTAAGGTAGTCTGTGAACAGTTGACATGAAGAATTATAATTACCTTACCTAAGGTCACAATATACAAGTGTCCACTGCCTCAGAACCCAGCAAGAGTTCCTGTCCACCTGCCCACGGGATCTGTAACTGAGCTCTCATCCACTAGGTCTTGTCAACTGTGGCTAGCCCATAGATGCCTTTGCTCCCGGGCATTTATCACCAGTGCACTGGCACAGTAGAAAAATTAAGCATAGTGAGATGCAATCCAGCCTGGTGGTTATGCTTATGGACTCTGGAGCCGGGTATTTGCACACTGGCTTTACTGCTAAGAAGCTGTGTGAACTTGGGCAAATTATTTACCAGTTCAGAACCACAGTTTCTCCATTTGTAAAAGGAGAACGATAATAGCACCTACTCCATGGGGTTGTTTGGAGAATTAAATGAGTTAAACATGGAAATAACCCAGATGAGTGCATGGACCTGAGTCAGTGCTCAGATGTCCTCTGAAGTCCTTATTGTGACTTCACACAGGTCTGTCTGCACGAGTGAAAGGAAAGACTACCTCTCTCAGCTTTGAGATTGCGCCCTGTCACCTGGGCTTTAAGACATGGCTTTGAGGTTTAGAGGAACACTTTTTACTTAAAAATCTATCTTTTACCCTGAAAGTCCATCAGATATTCACTCCATTTCAGGCTTAAGCTGAATAGTCAACAGCGTAGATTCATCACCCTGACCCCATCAAGTCTTGGCATAAGGAAATATTAAAGATCACCAGCTCTTTAGTCAGATGGCCGTGGTTCAAATTCTCGCTCTATCATATATTGTGACATGGAGGAAGATTTTTTTTAACACATTTTAATCTCAGTTTTCTCATCTGTGTAACGGCACGAATATTAGTACCTAACTCATAAGGGTGAAATGGGATTTAAATGAATCAATGTATCTAAAGTTCATAGAATGGTGCCAGAAATAAGTTTTCAATGCATATTAGCTATTGTCCCATTTAAGACATTTCCCTTATATTTACAATAAGACTCACTTCCTATAATTTCTACGGTTTTCAGTAATTTGAAGTCACACAAAAAATATAGTCTCTGTTCTAAATGGCAGCCTTAACACTAATATATATATATAGTATATATATAAGATATATACTACATATATTTAATTTATTCTTCTTCAGTTTAAATTCCATTGCCTTTTCCGCACATACTGTAAAGTTGAGCCAAATCACATCTTCCTGGCTATTGTTCTCTGAGACGCAGTCCAGATTGTTCATGTTACTCACAAAAGTGTGACCCAGAACTTTCTGAATAAGGATCTATTACAAAAGAGAGTAGGACTTTTATTATATCTCCTTTTTTGGATACCATGCTTCTAGTTCAAAATCCACCAACCAAACACCCTCATAGGCCACTACTTAGCACTGTTTTTACATTGAGCAGCAGTCTTTCTTCTCTGTGCTGTCTTAACACATATCTTTCCACTCCTAGGCTCACAAAACTGGGTTTTTACTTTATGTTTTGAATGGTGGTTTACTTTCTCACCTCAATTTTGTTACCTCTAAAAGAAGGAAAATCCTGTTACTTGGTCTAATTGGTGTCTCCCTGTTCTGAAATTCCTTGATCTTCCATCTTTATATTTTTCCTTATGATAATTCATGATATTTTGTCTGGCCCTCATTTCCAGCGTGTGCAGATATAGAACACTAATTTTACCATGCAACCTAATACACTGCTTCTCCTTTGAAGTCTTATGCTATAAGGAGTTTAATAAATAGGCCATCTGGATCCTCAAGCAAGGCAATGATTAGGAGAAAACCTTAGTGACACAGAGGAAAGAAATACAAATCAGCTCAATTACCTTGTCTAATCATTAAATATCACTGCCCACCATCTACCAACCTTCAACTACCTACTCTGTCCTAAATAATAAAAAAAAGCTTTCTGGGTTCTTTTGGGGAGGAAGATTGTCCCTGAGCTAACATCTGTGCCGATCTTCCTCTATTTTGTATGTGGGTTGCTGTCACAGCATGGGTCACAATTAGCGGATGTCCACACCAGGGATCCAAACCCACAAGCCTCAGGCTCCCGAAGCAGAAGCAGAGCACGCGAACTCAATCACTATGACACTGGGCCGGCCCCCATTGTTGCTGTTTTTTGTTCCCTGATTCAGTGTTTAGATGAAATTGCAATGCTATTACTTCCTTATCTGTCCGTGTAAGTTTATTTTTCCTTAAATCAGATTTCCAGAACTAATTGTAAGCATTTGTTGTATTTACAAGGAAAACGTGACAAATGTGGAGTCAAATGGAAGAGTATGCAAAACTCAAGTCGGACACATTGTAAATCTGTTTCAGCTGAGTTTTAACGTTTTTTGAAATTATTCTTGAAGTGAGGAGAAAAGGATTTTGTCGCAAACAAAGGCGAAAGGGGAAATAAAACAATTTTCGTGGAGGACAAAAAAGTTTTCTCAGTTCTGTGTCCTTGCCTGTATTAGCAGAAAGTATTTGAGCAGCAGTAGGTGTCATCTTTTTTATCTACTAAACACGCTGCTCAATGCCTCGTGGCATAACAGAATCAAAATTTCTCAGGCGCCCCATCGCTTTGGCGAGATCGAAGACATGTCACAATGGCTTCCACAGAACTACTATTTGATCTTATCTTCCTCTTTTGTACATATTGGCCTGTATTTTCTGTTGATTCTTTATGTCTCTAAATAACTGGTTTAATTAAAAAGTTGGAGAAAGACCTCTGTCTGGTAGGGATGTTTATTGCCAGGTGGCCTGACCTTCTCTTCTCAATGTAATTCATTTTGTTCGTGTTACCCTTTATTTTCCTTCCTTTCTTTGAAATATACAGCAAAGCACTAAATATTCTCTGAATTCTGAAGTGGCTCTGAGATGATAATCATATTTCTATTTATGTATAGATGGGTTGTTAGAATCATGAGGGATGGGAGAAAGATGGGGGTTGGGGAAAAGGACAATATTTCTTGAGTCCCTACTACGGAGGAGACAATGTATTTGGTGTATTATATACATTCTCTCACATAATTGAAAGAGCTACCCCATGTCATGGTTTGTATCACCAATGGAGAAGCTGTGGCTGAGAATGGTGAAATTCTTAGCAAGATGTTGTTAACTAGTAAATAGAAGAAGTTGGGATTTGAGCACAAATTTTTCAGGCTCTATAATCCATTCATTTTTCACTTCTTTTATTTTATAGTCCCACTTTCAGATAATTCAAATCTATACAATATATTTAATTTCTAGGCAACTCATTATTGATTATTTGATATTTCCTAAATAAAAGAATAGCATCTAAAGCCTCAGATATTTTTTCCCATAAATTTACCACCAAATGCGGGAATAATTGACATCTCCAAATAAATTCCTAGTTCTTTTTGTGTCACAATCCAAACATATAGATGCAAATATGTGGATCTTCTTTTGCTACCCTCTTGCACGTAGCAAGGGTATCGACGCATGGATGCCATTAGTGTTTCTTAAAAAATACATTGAGCTCTTTATGTTCCAAGCACATAACAAATTTAAAACTTTTGAATTATACCCTTCTTGGCCAGTAAAAGATGAGATTAGCTGTTATGTGTTATTTCCAAGTTAAGCTTTAAAAAACAGTGTCCAATTCACTCTACCCCTTTCCACTGTTGTGTGATTAACAGTCAAGTTTATAAAGCTTTTCCCATCCTAGATTTCTAAGTAACTTCAATGGGCAGAACTCCCTGTTTAGTCAAGATAGGTTAGATTTCGCTGTGATAATAAAACACCCTAGACCTTCACGGCTTATCCCAGTAAAGGGTTATTTCTCACTCATATGAAATATTTATGGACTGACTGGGGAGTCTCCTCCATGTTTTAATCATCCTGACATTGGCACTTGGACTGATGGAGCAGCTACCACCTGTTGCCTTACTTGTAATCATGGAAGAGGGGAAAGAGAGCCTGGAAAGGTGCCAACTAGCTCTTAATTATCTTGTTCATTTTGCTTTGGCCAAAGCACCTTATATGGCCATGCCGGAGTTCAAAGGGGTGGAAAAGTACAGTTTTGCCTGGACAAAGAGTACCAAATATTTGTGAACAGCCCTAATGACAACCATAGCCTCCAGGCCACCTCCTTGTATTAAACATATGACATAAGCAAAAAATAATCTTAATCTTAATCTAGACAGGTATTGGGCTTGTTTGTTAATTCAGCAAAATCTAGCTCAACTGGACCCAAATATTTATCAGTAGAGAAGTGGTTAAGAAATCATAGTTCACATATAGTGGCAATTACCAACCCAGGGTACATATTAAAATCACCTAAAATGTTTTTGAAAATACCGGTGTTCAGGGCTCACCACCCACCAATATTGTCATCAACTTAAAGGTGACCTGGATAGGGAACAGGCCTTGGTACTTTTTTAAAGCTTCCCAGAGGATTCTGATGTGTAGCCAGTGTTGAAAATCATTGATATACACAATTGAATATTAGGCATAGGATATAGCACTATAGGTAATAATTTGCAATCATGCCCATTATCTATAAAAACCCATTTCAAGTTTAAAGGTAAGTCCGAAATGCTTTGATATATATTCTGTAACTAAGCACCTATAATTGTGAAAACATACAGAAAAGTTTAGAATGCTACGCTGCAAAATGTTACACTTGTTCACCTCTGGGTAGTGAGTAGGCCTTTCCAAGACATTAAAAGAAGAGGAAAAGGTTTTAAGTTGTACTTAGTTTTTACTTTCCTTTTGCTAGGTTTTGATTATTATCTTCTGTGTTCTTTAATCATAATCCTGTTTATGTTAGTGAAAATTTACCACCAAAATTTAAAATTAAAGGACAAAATATTATTTAATATCTTAAAAATTAAAAAGCATGCCATATTTCTACATACGGGAATATAATGCTGAAAAGTCACTTTCACCAAATAATTAACAAATGTGAAGATCAAAATTCCCAGATTTCTTAGGGATATATTTGGAAGAACTTAATTATTTTAAATTTTATCTAGAAGAAGAATTGCACTTTTAAATAAATCAATTTATTTAAATTATCATCACATTTAAAATAAATTTGAGAATGAAAGATAATGAAAGAGTTTTTACCCTAAGTTAATAAAACATTATACACTTAGAGTATTGAAAACACTTTGGTACAGATGCAGGAATAGAAAGATAGTCCAAAAGAATGTAAGAGAAATAACTATGGCAGACCAAAAAATATATAAGAATCTAGAATGTAGTAAAGGTGGTATTTCAAAGCTTAAAAAGAGACTATGTTATTCAATAAACAGTACTGAGAAAACTTACTATGTTGAAAAATAAAAAGTTAGTTTCTGGAGCCAGCCCTGTGGCAGAGTGGTTAAGTTCATGCTCTCTGCTTTAGCGGCCCAGGCCTTTGCCGGTTCAGATCCTGGGCGTGGACCTAGCACCACTCATCAAGCCATGATGAGGTGACATCCCACATAACACAACTAGAAGGACCTACAACTAGAATATACAACTGTATACTGGGGGGCTTTGGGGAGAAGAAGAAGAAGAAAAAAAAAGATTAGTAATAGATGTTAGCTCGGAGCCAATCTTAAAAAAGAAAGAAATACAACTTAGTTTCTTACTCTACACTGTAAACCAAAACTTCATCATTGTTCAAAATTTAAATGTGAAGTAAAATATAACTTTAAAAAGTAAAACATAGCTAAGAGGAATAGTTATGTCATTTAGAAAAGAAAAAATTTCCCTAAAAATGGAGTCACAAAAGGAAGCTATAAGTAGACTATATATAAATTTGTATAAACAAAAAATCTAAAATATCTATGTTATCACATATCACAAATAATAATTAAAGACCATCAGCTCTGGAAAATTTCACACATTTTAGGGAAATTATTAATAATCACTAGTACAAAAACTCAAGACAAATTTATTTTTAAAAAGTGTAACAAATTAAAAAAAAGACAAAAGTAGAATAGACATTTGACAAAAGAAAGAAATGCAAGCTAATTGGTTCACTATCCATTATGTTTTTATAGTCTATCTTCTGTGATTAGGTACCGTTCTTAACTCAGCAATAACCTCTTAAACATAACAGAACTCATGCCTTCTGAGCATATATTCTAGTAGGAGGAAATAAAATAAAGTAACCAAGTCTAGTGGGTACAATGTAATGTAACATAGTAATGTAGCAGGGTATGGGCATTAGGACATATGCTGTGGGCATCAGGAGTTGCTAACTTACAGGCATGGTCCGAGAAAGCTTCAGTGAATGCAATAAGGTAATGAGTGATGTGGGCAAACTGTTTCCCAAGCAGAGGACATAGAGGTATGAGAAAACAATTACAAATCTGCATAGATTAGTTCAATTTGCATATTACAGTAGGACTTACAATGCAATAGATTTGGAAATGTTACTATGGATCCGTGCATCACATTTTTTCATATTATCGGACAAGCAAAATAATAATCCTTGTACAGTCCATTAGAATATATGGACAAGGTTGCTTCAACCTGAGGCAACAAGGCTGAGTTCAGCTGAAAGCTACCTCAGAGCTTACCTGCCTTCTCTGAGGACTGCAGGGAGCAGTATTTTGGAATATATTTATACCTTCACAATAGTGGTTTGGAAGGTTCCCTCGCCATAGGTTCTAGAGGGATTTGCAGAGAGTAACGATGCCAAAAGTCAAGGAAAAAGATTTTGAACGTGGTTAAAATTTCCTAAGCATAATGGAGCTTTAGAAATTGTTTGAAGTTGATACAACCCAGTATCTAAATGAAAGCCTACAATAGTCATTCATGGACTCAAAGACATAAGGACATAATGGTTTCCATTTCCATGGAGGACTCACTTCCTAGGATATATACTTGGCTCATTGGAAATTGTATACCATGTATATCTTGAATTTATAGATATTCAGAAAAAAAAAATCCTTTTTCTGTCCCCAGTTCAGACTGGAAAAACTCTTATAATACTTTTCGTAAGGTGAGATAGAAAGAAATTTGATGAATGAGAACCAGGTTAGGCCCATGCAGAAGCTCTCTTTTGCAAGATTTGCTATACGATCTTGTTTTAATTTAAAAAGGAAGAAAAGATAACATTGGAGGGGCACATAAATTCCACTTGTTTGTGAACTTATGAGGACAAAGAAGATAAACGAGGAAATCAAGGTCATAATTAATTCACACCTATATCCTTGGAACAGATCTGGAGAAGGAGCGGTAGGATGAGAATATTTCAATTGCTTTTGAAGTTAGATCTCCCAAAGCGAGGTCCCAGCAGGAAGCATGAATGATTCTCAAATTCTGAGGATGGGATTTTACCCAGCTCTCAGATTTATAGTCTGCTTCCAGTGTGAACAGCGGGGAACTAACAAGATTACTGTGACTTCTCAATTGCCCGTTTTCTGGCCCATTAAAGAAACAGCAGAGGTGGGACACATTTGATAATGAAACCAGAATTGGGGGAGTGCAAGATATTCTCATGACTATTTCAGCTGTGGAAGTGATATATAATTAAAGGATAATCAGCGTAATCTACCATCTTTCTTCACTTGCCTTAGTCATTGGTTGGTAAGAGAGCAAGGATTAATCTCTTTCCTGACACATTTCCTTTTTTCCTTTTCCAAGTTTATGATGGGGTTATCTGATGGAAACAGCCAACCTAAGCTTGACTCTGCTCTCAGAACTGTTCAAAGGAAATTATCCCTACCCCAGGAGTACAAAGAGAGGACCTGGAAGAGGATGTGCCACTCGCTAGAGGAACCCATGAGTGAGATAGAGATTGTGTCTCTTTTTGGTGATCAGAAAGTCTTGCCAAGAACTTCTCAAGAGTTCTTTTAAGAGTTTAGAAAATAAATGGGAGAAAAGTGTTTCTTCTCAGGAGGTCCTGTGCACTGCTGTCCATCTTGACCAAGAGAAGACTGTGAGTTAGCCATCCTGGAGTTGCCAGCCACCATCATTAGACAGGGCAAGGGTATTGGTAGCCAGTTCTGTCAGGGAGATAGTGCAGCTGTAGCATGGCATGGGGGATAAAGAAAAAGGGAAGTCAGGTAGGCAGTCCTAGAGGTGTTTTGTTGTGAGAGACCTTCTAGAGCAATCGTGAATGATGGCAGACTTGGGATTGAGAGACAAGATTTTAAGAATTTTTACTCTGGTTTGCTAATATGCCCTTTAATGCTCTTAAAGAGACAAATAATGATAAGAAGTACCTTGTGATTATTTTTTTTTTTTTACTGGAATGTGAATTTTTATAATGACTCCATGCAGGAACCAAGGCTAATGAAGCCCTAGGATTTATTTAAGTTAGACAAACATCCCTTCTAAAGAAATCCAAATACTTACCACTACTCAGTGAGCAAGGAAAGACCATTCAGAGGATTGGTGAACCTTTCTTCCAAGTCAAACCATAGCTGGAGATGTTAGCTAGGTAATCACATAACCAAATCAAACCAAATTGTTGTTAGTGCTCAATAAATTAAACTTGGAAAGGAAAATATACACCTTCATAAACCCCTCTGTTAGAAATAATCTGTTCCTATACCTTCCTTGTGTAAATGTAAAAATACAGACCCAAAGAAGAAAATGATTTGTGTATATTTGATAGGCATTGTCTCAACTTAGACATCAACCAAAAAAGGTTTCTGAAAGTATTTTTACTTTTAGCAAAACTTTTACATAAACGACTTCTGCTTCTTTTCTGCTTTTCTTTATTAACTTTTTCCATCTTCTAGAAAGCTAAACATTCTGAATCTTCCTTAGTCAATGAGTGGACCTTTAAAAGGGTCATTCTGAGTGAGTAAATTTCAATTGCTAAACAAAATTTTAAGCAAGTTCAAAATATAATCAAATATGTCCTTTCATTCCTAGCATTTATCGCTGAAGTTTCACCTTTTTAAAACATTTTTAAATGAATCATGATCCTGGCTCATGTGCTTGACTGACAGCATTGGAAATTGTAGTTACCCAGCCTATGAAATGGTAAATCCAATGAAATGCTAAAGACTATTGGGTCTTGATATGGGCCCAGAATTAGACTGCTAATACCCTCAAAGTTATTCTGTTGTGACTACTCCTGGTTTCTGGGTGTTTCTACAACCTCTGAACTGAATGGTTACATGTGAAGGCTGCCCATCTGGCCCAGTGTTAAAGTTCCTACTAGTGGTCAGTAGGGGAAGTATCAAGGAAGAGCAAGATATAGCCATGTCCCCAGGCAACTGTCACTTACCTCGGGCTGCTATAAAAAAATTACCATGTTTTTTTATGGATGGTTTAGAACAAACATTTATTTCTCACAGTTCTCAAGACTGAGAAGTATAAGATCAAGGTGCTGGCAGATTCTCTTCTGGTAAGAGCTGGATTCCTGGTTTGCAGATGATGTCTTGCTGTGTTCTCTCATGGCTGAGAGCAGAAAAAGACAGAGAGCAAGCTCTCAGTGTCTCTTCTTTCAATGGCACCAATCCCATTCATCAGGGCTCCTCCCTCATGACTTAAGTACATCCCAAAGGCCCCGTCGCCTCATACCATCGCATTGGGGGTTAGGATTTCAACATACGAATTTGCAGGGAATACATATTCAGTCCATAATGATAACTTTTAACCTTGATGGGCCATTATTTAAGCAGACAGGGAGAATGAAAAACACAATGTACTAAGGGTCAATTTGCTGGCCAAATTCAGAGTAAATTCGGAAAGACTTCAAGAAGAAAGCACGATCTGCTCTGTAAATTGCTTCATGACCAGGTTTATATACAACTCCTAGCCTCTTCTCCCACCTTTTCTGTCTGTGTTTGACATTCCAAAAATGCCAGAGTCTGTGCTGCTCTCAAAACTTATTATGTTATTTCACATCTCCATGTCTCTGGTCCTGCTCTTCCCCCACCCAGATGGCTCTAGAGTATTGTAGCAGCTTCAAATGATCACTCATGTCTAGTTTTCCTTTCCTTCTGAGCAAAGGAGAATATTTTACTCCTCTGTATTCGCTTATGAATGGATGAGGCTATGCAACTTGTTCTGGTCAATAGGTTATGGGCAGATGCTGGACATTTAACTGACACGGGAGGATTATACATCTCTGTGTAGCATGTGTTCCATTGTGTTCAGTGTACTGTGAACAGAAATGACATATTGATTTAGTGGTGATTAAATAGGGCTTTTAATTGACAGTTCCATGTCCTCCAGCCCTCTTGTGAAAACATATATTGAAATGGAGTTTCAATGAGATCAATGTAGCCTGGAATCTGAGCAGCCTCATGATATACCACCGCTCTGGAGAATTTACCAGCCTCACAACAGCTATTGTGTAAGCAAGCAATAAAGGCTTTTTTCCTAAGCACTGAGATTTGGAGATGATTTGTTCTTTCAGAGCAGACAATTTCTTCCTGTCTAAAAAAATCATAGCTGTCTTCTCCTGTTCTGAAATCTCCATAGGCTGAATTAGGGGCCTGTGCTGTGATGTCTTCAGAATTTAACGCTAACACCCATACTTTTTGTTCAGCAATATATGACAACACCTTTTCAGTCTACAAGATGTATTTGCGAATCTATCCTCAGCTCGAGGAAAGGAGCACATGATCCACACAAAGTCAATCAAGGCAATACATTCCCAGTGATTGATTCAGATGCGGGTGCCTGACAAAGTAATTCTAAACAATATGAATCTCAAGACTTTTTCTCATAATGCTGACATAAAAATAGTTTCATCTTATTGAATGATTTGTAACTGAAAGAAAAAAACTCTAGAGCTAATGAAAACCATTTTGCTGCCATGAGAGATGTCCATTTTAAAATAGAGGCAACACGGGTGAACTCAAAGCACATTACAGAGAGAATTATATGTACTAGTATCTTATAGGACCTTCTTACAAAGCCATGCCTAAAACCAGCCGTAACCCTGGGCTTTTCTGTTACATGATTCAATAAATTCCCCTTTTCTTAAGCCAACTTGGGCTTAGTTTTCCTATCATTTTAACCTGAGAAGGAGTACTGGTACAGATCCTTCCCTCCATATTCATGATCCATGTAGTTTGTGCTATTAGAGGATTTCAGGTGTGGTTTATTACATGTTAGGATACTTGTATCTCCCTCTAAACTATAAGTTTCTTGAGACCAGAGTCTCTGTCTTATTTGCTTTGCATAACTCATGGCTGGCTTACAGGTGATGGTTAATGAATAGTTATTCAAACTATCTGAACTGAGAAGTGGACACAGACTGTCTGGGGCTCTTGGGCTCTAATGGGATCAGCACGCAGCCAGAGGAAGAAAGGATTCTACCAAGATCACGAAAGAGAGGGATGCTCAAAGCAGATATCACAGATTTCTCCACATTTCTTGGAGCCATTCTGATATTTTAACAGAAGGTAATGTTGTTTCACAGTTTTTAGATTGTTTAAAAATATGTGGATGGCCTTGCCAGAATTCTGCCACTTCATGTTTGAAGAGGCCACCTCAGGTCTTGAAGAACCATGGCCTGCCAGGAAAATGTGAGAAGAAAAAATAAGGCTGTATTAAAAGGATAGAGACAACAATATCAGGATTGTTTTCTCCTAGACGCCAAGGCAAAAATTAGGACATATTTTATATTTAAGAAAATGACATCTTAAAATACTCTTCTGCAGTAAATATGTCCATATCTTTGCTTGAGTCTTTCTCATAGTTGACGCTAATCCACACAGAGGGCTTGGTAAAACACTGTGAATGATGCTCCCTCATTACCTGTCACCTCAGGGAAAGGGCTCTTTGGAGCATGACAGAACACATCCTCTGGTTCTCAACCTGAGTCACTGTCACTTTTCACTTTTTGACCTTTTTCAGGGACTGCGGGGGCATCCTTCTTGACTGACACTGATGCCGCCAGGCACCTTGCTCCCAAGGACAGCACCCACTGGCTTCTGGACTGTGAATAATACTGAGGGCTTTCTTCTAATAGGAAAAAATACTATAAAGGAAAATGCTGATGATTATTGTAGTGGGATAGTGATGGTATAATGCCAACCAATGTGCTGCTGCTGACTGCGTAATTCCCATTTTCTGCCAGGGCTTTCTCCTGTTTCCTTTAAATAGTCATTGCATTTTGGTTCTTAACTTTTCTCATTCAGACCTTTTGTGTCTTCTCCAAAACTTAGGAATTACTTATCAAATGTCATTGCTCATTTCTTAAACAATGTGATAACCGAGCCCTTGCCAGTTTATTAAACCATTTCTCAAAGTATGGTCCGTGGAGCTTGGGCATCAAAGTTACCTGTATGGTGTGTTTAAAAATGCAAATGTGGGGGTCTCACAAAAAGCACCAACTTTCTGGGAATCTTCTTCTTACACAGGTGATTTTTTTTAAGGCCCAATAAAGTTTGAGGACTTCTGATTTACCATCTTTTTTGTTTTAAGCACTGTGCTGGGCACCATGAATATCAAAGTAAAATGAGCATCATCTTGGTTGGAAACACTTTCTCTGAAAAACAGGCATAAAATAATTGAAAATCAACGATATCCTCCTTGCAAAGTGCTATGAGGATTAGAGCAATCAGGATTAGATATATAAAGCCTCTATCTGTAGTAGAGAGAGTTGATAGTCAACAAAGTATCTTCTTATTAGTTTGAATTTGGGTCTATAATTCTAGAATATTAGCCTACTGATCACTTATAAATACTTCTTTAGACTTTATGTTATGTCAAAATTACTGGCATCTTTAATACTTTATAAACATTTCAGATAGTTTTACTTAACTAAATTTTTACGTTGAGATAACAGATGGATTTATTTCCCTGCCTTTTTCATGCCAGCATGCAGGCTTTTCTTCTACCAAGTGTCTAAATTGTGTTAATATATGTAACAGGAGATAAAATGACTAATTCCAATAGGTATTTAGGCATAATTTTTGTTCCTACTCAAGTTTTTAAAGACACGTTAAAACCATATGAAATAGGGGCTGGCCCCGTGGCCGAGTGGTTGGGTTTGCGCGCTCCGCTGCAGGCGGCCCAGTGTTTCGTTGGTTCGAATCCTGGGCGCGGACACGGCACTGCTCATCAAGCCATGCTGAGGCAGCGTCCCACACGCCACAACTAGAAGCATCCACAGCGAAGAATATACGGCTATGTACCAGGGGGCTTTGGGGAGAAAAAGGAAAAAATAAAACCTTAAAAAAAAAAAACAAAAAAAACAGTTGAGCATTAAAAAAAAAAAACAAAACCATATGAAATAATTAAAGAACTCACTCATACAAAAAGAATATTCATAAAACTTTAGAGGTTTCCAAATTAATGTTTGAGCCTGTTAGATATAGCTACAACACACGACAGAATCATAGCATATCCATGAAGGATTATGGGGGTGAAGCAAAGGCATGTGGAATGGGTAGATTGAGAGGGCCAAATAAATTACCAAAGAGAACAAAGAAAAAAACTCTGAGATTGGCTGGTTTGTTCTACTTTGGAAAGTCAGATTCAGTAAACACCTGAAATGGCAGGAAATAGCAGACTGAGCAATTGTGTTGGTATTTCCAAGAAGTAGTGAACCTCTCTGTGAGATATTAAAAGCAACAAAATCAAATATAAGCCGTCAAATGACAGAGGTTAGTCAAGGTACTGGCTTCCAAGTGAATTGGATGGATAAAGAGTGAAATCTCTAAGTTAATATCAGCAACAAGCTTTGTAATACCATCAGTTACACAGCTTAAACAAAGTCAGGGTTTGAAATTCTCAAAAAGATAAATTAGAAGAGCAAAAATTTAGATATAGCTTAAAACAAGTGGAAATATTTCCTAATAACTCTAAATATTTATTGTAGTTCTGAGTATAATGCTGTTAAAAATCACAATATTTACTTTGGAGAAGTTCCTATGTCACATCATATGGAAAAAAAAAAATCTTGTACTCTTTACTATTGGAATTTAGTAATATGAGAACATGCATTCAGTATAGTCTCAAACTCAAAAGATATTCAGATTATCTAAGTTGTCTTTGTCCAGATAATTACGCAATTTTTGCATATATTCATAATGTAGAAGTTTTAACATTTTTTTAAAATATTCAATTCTTGAAATAGTTTTTTTTTTTTTCAGAGATAGCCTTTAAAAACAAGAAAGTATGGTTGGTGGTGGAAATCTAGGTCTTTGGCTTCAGATCTGGCTCAATTCCTGCATTAACCACTTACTTAACTATGTGACTTGAAGTCATCTGACTATTTGAAATATTAGTTCATCCGTACAATGCAAAAAATAGCCCTCATAGGATTGTTATGACAATTAAATTATCAACTTGGAAAAGTGCTTTTCACTTTAGAAGCCCTCAATAAACTCTATCAATTTTTAGAAGCACATACAATTAGCCTGTCAGTTTTCAGAAGAAATATATATATTTCAGAGATAAATATATATGAAAACTCTGTTAAAAGAGTTTCTGTTTCATTAAAATAACTTAATTTGTCCCAATAATAGCTTATAAGTATTCTCAGATGCATTAGATATTCTGATTCAAACACTGGCCTAAGGTTCTTAGAATACTGATTGATTTCAGGTTGTAACGTTCTTTGTGGTTTGACATCTGGTCACTCCAAAAGAGTCTGCTTGAGGATCTACAATTATTATGTTCTGAGCTTCTCTTTTTATATCTTGGCTTCAATAGGTATTGATTGGCTTCCTTTGAGCTCTGAGTTAGCAGTTAATAAAAGACTTCCTGGCAGTTTTCAGTTCACTCATGTTCTCCATACATTTCTTCAGGTACTAGGATGCCATGGAGATCTTACTTTTCATAAGAAGATGTGCAAGAAATAACTTTAGAATGGCATATTGTGGAAAAGGGAAATCACTGCAATAGAAGTTAAAACAACATCCCTAAAGCCAACTTTTTTTCTTTTTCTATTTTTTTTTTTTGGTGAGCAAGTTAGGCCCTGAGCTAACTGTCTGTTGCCAATCTTCTTCTTTTTGCTTGAGGAAGATTGTCACTGAGCTAACACCTATGTGAATCTTCCTCTATTTGGTATGTGGGATGCCACCACAGCATGGCTTGATGAGTGGTGTATAGGTCTGCACCTGGGATCCCAAACCAAGAACCCTGGGCCACCAAAGTGGAGCATACGAACTTAATGACTACGACACTGGGATGGCCCCGCCATGGGCAACTTTTGTAGCAGTGTCATCAGAAGGAATCACTTATGCCCCCACCTTAGTTTTCTTATCTAACCTATGCAGATCATAATATTGCTATAGCAATTTCATGGAGTTTCTTATGAAGAACAAATAAGGCAGTAAATTTTTAAAGTTGAATAAATTAAATATGAATGGTTCTTATCATAATTAATGTATATCATTTATCCTGGAAACTTTAATTTACTTGGCTCGTGTTATACTTAATTGTCACAGCAGCCTTATCTGCTGGCTTTTATTATCCCCTTTAGAGATTTAAAAAATAAGTCAAAGAAATTAATTCATTGAAAACAAGTGATGGAGCAGGGGTTCAAACTGGAGTTAGTTTTACTTTGAGCTTTGAGCTCTTCCCTTCAAGATTGCCTCTCAAAAAGAGTTCTATTATGAGGAAAAATATGTTTCTTTTTCATTACTTTTACAAACAAAAATTCAGTCTTTGGTCTTGATTAGATTATTTGATATTAATTGTAAAGGTTAGGTTTAAAAAATATAATTCATCTTTTATTTTTATTTTTTATTTTATTGAATTCACATTGGTTTATAACATTACATAAATTTCAAGTGTACATCATTATATTTTGGCTTTTGTATAGACTGCATGATGTTCACCACAAGAAGTCTAGTTTCCATCCATCACCATATGTATATGCCCCTTTTCCCCTTTTGCCCTCCTCTCACCCCCTTCCCTTCTCGTAACCATCAATCCGTTCCCAGTATTTATGTGTGTGTTTGTTTTTTTATCTTCCACATATGAGTGAAATCATATGGCATTCGTCTTTCTCTGTCTGACTTATTTCACTTAGCATAATACCCTCAATGTCTATCTGTATTATTTCAAATAACACAGTTTTGTCGTTTTTTATGGCTGAGTAGTATTCCATTGTGTGTGTGTGTGTGTGTGTGTGTGTGTCTGTGTGTGTGTGTATCTCACCTCTTCTTTATCAAGTCATCTGTTGATGGGCACTTAGGTTGTTTCCAAGTCTTAAGTATTGTGAATAATGCTGCAATGAGCATAGGGGTGCATATATCTTTTTAAATTAGTGTCGTCATGTTCTTTGGATAAGTACCCAGAAGTAGAATAGCTGGATTATATGGTATTTCTATTTTAAACTTTTTTCAAAATCTCTACAGTGTTTTCCATAGTGACTTCACCAGTTTGCATTCCCAACAGCAGTGTATGAGGGTCCCCTTACCCTCTGAGAGGGTTCTCCACATCCTCTCCAACATTTGTTATTTCTTGTCTTTTTAATAATAGTCATCCTGACAGGTGTGAGGTGCTATCTCATTGTAGGAATAAATTTAACCAAGGAGGTAAAACATTCATACACTGAAAACTATAAGACATTATTGAAAAAAATTGAAGAAGACATAAAGAAATGGAAAGATATTCTGTGCTCATAGATTGGAAGAATAAACATAGTTAAAATGTCTTTATTATCTAAAGCAATTTACAGATTCAGTGCAATCCCAGTCAGAATCCCAGTGACAGTATTCATGGAAGTAGAACATAGAATCTTAAAATTTGTATGAAACAGCAAAAGACACTCAATAGCCAAAGACATTCTGAGAAAAAAGAGCAAAGCTGGAGGTATCATAATCCCTAACTTCAAAATATACTACAAAGCTATAGTAACCAAAATAGCATGGTAAAGGCACAAAAACAGACACACAGGTCAATGGAACAGAGCTGAGAGGACAGATATAAAACCACACATCTATGGACAGCTAATTTTCTACAAAAAAAGTCAAGAACATACAGTGGAAATGGGAAACCTTCTTCAATAAATGGTGTTGGACTGATGTCACATGCAAAAGAATAAATCTAGGCCATTATCCTGCATCAAAATTAACTCAAAATGAACTAAAAACTTGAATGTAAGACCTGAAGCCATAAAACTCCCAGAAGAAAACATAGGCAGGATGCTCTTTGACATTGGTCTCAGCAACATCTTTTTGAATATCATGTCTACTCAGGCAAGTGAAATAAAAGAAAAAACAAACACATGGTACTACATCATTCTAAAAAGCTTCTGAACAGCAAAGGAAGCCACCATTAAAATAAAAAGACAACCCACCAACTGGAAGAAAATATTTGCAAATCACATATCTGAGAAGGAGTTCATTTCCAAAATATAGAAAGAACTCATACAACTCAAGAACAAAAAAGCGAACAACCCAATCAAAAAATGGGCAAAGGATAGGAACAGATATTTTTCCAAAGAAGATATACAGATGGCCAACAGGCTCATGAAAAGTTCAAAATTACAATTATTTGGGAAGTTCAAATCAAAAATATAATTCTCTTAACAAAAAATATATCACAACACTGATAGGTTATCCATGTTTGGGAGAAACATCCTCAAATTAGACTTTGTGATTTCACATCCTAGTTTAATGCCTAACTAAAGCACACTTTTTAACTAATTATCAGCCTTAAAATAGGTGTTGTGGTAATGAAATTAAATGAGCTAATCCATATGAAGAGACTTAGAATGATAGCTCTATAGTATAACATGGCATAAGTTAGCTAACATTTTAATATTTATAATAACGTTCTGTTACATTGAGCACGATACTTAACTAAAAAACAGGAAAAAGGAAGTGGTAGAGATAACGATAGGTTTCTTGTTTTATTAATTTTCTTTGATATCCAGAAAGACTACATTTCCCATCTTCCTTTGCAGACTGTTTGAGGACCATGTGACTGAGGCCCAGCCAAAAGAATGTAGGTAGGAGTAAGATAAACCCCCTACAATTATCTACAAAACTATGAACCACTGATTTTTGTAGCATATGTTGTCATATCTTTGTAGCATATGTCATATCTTTGAACTGTTGGATACTTTTTTTTGATATTCAGACTTCTAAAACATTAAGAAATGCTAAATACATCAAATGATAGAGACAAAAGATACTTTAAAGTAACTTAGAATCTGTACAATATTAAAACAAATATTCAATAGGAAGGCATTTTACATTAATTCAGTTATACCACAGTCCAAATGGGTCTGAAAAATAACTACTTACAAAATTTATGCATTTTTTTAGCCAATGATGTAATAATTCTGTCTTCCGATATGTCATGAAAGAATAACATTAAAATATTTACTCCCTGGGGCGAGCCCGGTGGTGTAGTGGTTAAGTTTGCGCACTCTGCTTCAGTGGCCCAGGGCTCACCAGTTCTCAGACAGGGTGTGGACCTCACTCCTTATCAAGCCATGCTGTGGCAGCATCCCACATATAAAATGGAGGAAGATGCTCACAGATGTTAGCTCAGGGCCAATCTTTCTCAAGAAAAAAAAAAAATTTTTACTCCCTAATCTCATTTTTGTTCTTTTGCCCTTCATAACTAATCGATGGCTTCTGATAATATAAACATATTTGAATTGTACTTTGGATTTTTTTATAACAAATAATATTCCATGTCTGTTGAATTAGTCTGTATCTTTTCTTTAAATTATTTTATGGAGGTCACATTGGTTTATAACATTGCATAAATTTCAGGTGTACATCATATTTCAGCTTCTGTGTAGACTGCATTGTGTTTATCATGTTGGATACTTTTTACTCAGTGTTTTCTGTGTTCATCTAACAAAAGAAGCAGTGATTAAAGAAGAAAATAACACTTGCTTTGATCATGCAAGTCCAGAGAAGTTAGAATACCTTCGGCAATGACATTTATTATTAGGAGAGTCCATGGTAAATCAGAGATAAAGCTGACAAATTCCACAGGTTGATCACAGTGGGAGTGTCTCACTGTGCTTGGATTAAATGAGGGGGAAATTAAAGTTGTCCAATTTATTTCTGTGAAGGGATTCTAAAGTCAGACACAAAAACATGATTAGACATGTCTGAGCAAGAATAAGCACGAAGTTGATACTGATCTATGGGTTGATTCTTACTTACTTTGGGTGGCTGATATGCTTTAACCTTTAAACCAGTCAGTCTTGAATGAGGGAACAAGGAATTGAATTGAGAAACACAGGAAATACTGTTCTCTAATGAGATTTTGACCAGGATTTAATTTCTATTGATTGGTACTTCGTGAATATACATCGGCAACACGAAGATAATTAGCGCTCATTCTGGGAGGCAGAAGATGGTAAGTGGAATAGATTTAGAGACTGAAATCTGGCTTGGCCTCATGCTCAGCGGGTGACATTTGGTAACACATCCTATTGCATGAGCCTCAATTTTCTCATCAGTAAAACAAGAATAATAACATATCCACTGCCTGCCTCAAAAGGTTTTATTAAAGTTCAGAATCAAAATTACAGAGCAAGCTGAAATGTCATTAATTAAGAGTTAGTTAAATAAATGATCATGTCCTTTATGTGAGAATGTATAAGAGATATTAAAAATTGTGATCTAGAAAACAAATGACAAGAGAAAATTAAGATAATCACTGTAAATTTAAAAAAACATTAAATTACGTAAACTATGTTCACACTTGATTTTTTGTAGTAGAAAAAATATTAATATATACATGTTAGTAAAGAAAAGTGAAAATCTAATATATCAGATACTAGCAGTGGTTATAGGTGACTATATTTTTATCCTTCATGTTTTTGTATCCTTTTAAAATTTTAATAAGGAGCAATTGCATTGAAATCAGAAAAAAAAATTGAAAAATAAAGAAATAGCCTAATGGTATAACATATAGAAACCACAGATATATCTACACATATACAGACAATTAATTTTTGGCATGTAGCATAGCAGAATAGTTGGGCAAAGGACAGACTTTCCATAATATTGATACAATTGGTACTCACACACAGTAAAACAAAAGAAAAGGAAATAGGACCCCTACCTCATGCCACACCGGATAATCAATTCCAGAAGGACCACAAACCTAAACAAACATTTAAAACAATAAAGCTTCTAAAATATAGTATAGAAGAATTTTTTGTGATAACAGTGCAAGGAGTGTTTTATTTATTATTATTTTTTAAATTATTATTATTTTGTGTGTGTAAGGAAGATTGGCCCTGAGCTAACATCTGTTGCCACTCCTCTCTTTTCGCTTGGGGAAGATTGTCACTGAGCTAACATCTGTGCCAGTCTTCCTCTCTGCTATGTGGGATGCCACATCCTGTGGCCTGACCAGCCATCCTTGGTCTGCGCCTGAGATCCAAATCTTCGAACCCCAGGCTGCTGAAGCGGAGTGTGCGAACTTAACCACTATGCCACTGGGCCAGCCCCTGCAAGGAATATTTTACAGAAAAGATTGTTATATTTGGCTATATTAAAAGTCAGAGAGTCTATTCTTCAAAGGGTATACGGGATGTGGAAAAGCAAGACGTAGATTGACAAAATAACATCTGAAGCGACAAAGGGCTTTTCAAGAGACCATATAGAGACTTGTCACAAATCACTGAGAACAAGCGGAAAACAAAATTTACAAAAAGGGCAAGGACCATTGAAAGGTATTTCACAGAAGAAAAACCAAATGGTGTCCAACCACCTGAGTAATCAGAGGAAAGTAAATTAAAATTAACATTGATTAATCAATTAATTAATGTTGGCTAGCATTAAAAACCTGACTATTCCAAGTGTTAGTGAGGATGGAGAACAGTGGGCATTTCAACATTCTACAAGCAGAGATGTAAGTGGCATTATCTAATAAAGTTGAAGATATAAATATTTTACGACCCGCAAAATATATTCCTAGACATACAACCTCAAGAAATTCATACATGTATCGAATAATACACAAATTAAAATGTTTACAGAAGAATTTTTCCTAATTGCCAAAAACTGGAAAGAGTCACTTGCTTATCAATTGTAGAAAGAATAAATGTATTGTGGAAACCTATCCAGCAATGCAATATTTTTAGGATCATCAGTGAAAAAATAAAATAATATGATCAGGAGAGTGTACTCTATCTCTCATATTATTTATTTTTCCCGTAAAAGTACAGAGGATAATAGGGTATTACTTTAAACAGCTTATCAATCAGCTAAATTTATTCTTTGATCATTACGTATAGCAGAAAATTTATTTTAACTTTTGATGCGAAGAGAATATTTATAAAACATCAAATATGTTTATGTGATAAATAATATATATAAATAACAGTTTATGTAAATAACACATATCTATTCATAAAGACTGCTTATTCTAGTGGGAAATTTTCACCTTCAAACATCACACTAACCCTTTGAATTTAATTCTTGCAATCAACTCACTGTTTATCCTAATCCCATAATTAATTCAAACTGCAGTAAAAGCAAATGACACTCTGCAAACTTGAAAGCAATTGTTTTTTTCCCTTCGTCACTTCACATTATTTCATAGATGGAAGTTTAAACATAAGCTGTGATGAAATAGAATCATTTACAAAACCCCCTTCTCCATCTCTGCTTAGATCTTATAGGACAGGATCCTATGAAGTAGACACAAGACTATCACATAAATTGTTCTTTACAGATAGTTAGAATTAAGAGGAAATTAATAGATCATCTCGTGGTAGAAACTAAAGATTATTAGAGGTTTCCTACTATGAACGTACCCCATCCAGAAGAATATAAAGCTTGATATTAGGAGTCCTACAATAGCTGATAGATGTGGAAGAAATGAAGGTAAGAAAGGGAGGGAGAAATTCCTCGAGTCACAGTTCAGATGCTCACTATGTTTTTTTCATTTGTTTTTAGATAATGTGCGAATCAGGTAGGAACATGTGTCAAGAAGTTAAAGAGCTCATATTCTGTAGAATTTGAGGCCATTTCATACACCTAGTTTTAAAAAGAGATGGTATATAACAACCCATTCACACTCTTCTTCTAACTTATAATTTTGTTCAATTTATGGCATCTGAGACACTTAGGATATTGATCAATGGAATCCAGACTCACTGCAATCAATCTAGCATTTGTCTCTCTCTCTCTCCATTTATATACACAAACACACGTGTGTATATATGTATATACGTATATGTTCATATATATGAAACCAATGAGAAAGAATAAAAGCGACGGACTTTTTAAGAGATAAAATCAGCTTCTGTGTGCTACTCCTCCCAAGGGCTTTCATAGGGATTCGGGCAGACTAGACAAGGCCATAGCTTCACATTTTACAGAGTTTTTCTACCATTTAATACAGTTTCACCAGGAAATCCTCCTATTTTGTAGACCTGGGCTTTTTGAAACCAATGCACTTACAAAAGGTAAAAAGATCTCTGTCAGCAAATGCTGTCTACTGTTAGTACGCTTCAGGGTATCAAGTGTAAGAACCCAGAGCTGGATAATTCTCTGTTAACGCCCACTCGCATATTCTCGGGTTAAGAATGTGCTTTAGCGGGCTCACAGAGCCCCAGCAGTGCAATGCATTATCTGAAACTCACTGTTTGACACTGAGTGTACCTTAAGGTAAACACCTGCTGTGTGGTGGTTTGCTGTGTTGTTTTTCCATTCCTCCTATCTGACGGGCCATTAACTCTTCAAAAAGACTTGCTTCTCAAAATCAGTGTCTGTCATTTACTAGAGTTCATCTTGGTGTGTTCTGAAGATGTCTGTTTTACAGCCATGACCAGTTTCACCAGACCCTTGCTAACACCACCGTAAACCGTCAAATCCTTTAAGTAGTTCTCAGATAAATCAGATATAGCAAGCTATTCCTGCAGTTTTTTTTTTTCTTGTGGTGGCTCTGGCTGCTAGTTGCCTCAGCTTTGCAGTAACTCTCCATTCCTCTGTCTCAGAAACCTACGGAAATTTCCAAATTTCTCAAGAGATGTAGGTTTTCAGCAGTGATTGATTTGCAATCAGCTTTTGCTATCTTTAAGAATATAACGTATCAATGAACTTTGAAGAAATATCCCTAATTTAACAAAATCTGCCTCTCTAAAATAAAGCTACTTCTACGCTACCTTTTATACCATAACCTATATACGGAATATTTGACTTGAAATGTGATTTTATCTACAGGGTTTTCCTTTTTCGCTTAATAGCATAACACCATAAAGATTTTTCCATTTTTTTAGGTAGTTCTCATAATTACAAATTGAAGGGCTAAATAAAATTCTATCTATCTGAGTTGCCATAATTCAAACATTTTAATACTACTGGACTTTTGGATTATTCTCTTGTTTGTTTACATTATATATGTACTCCAATATTTATCTATCGGCATTTCAAATTTTATCCTCTTATCTCCTTGTTATAAATTCTCAAAAGTGTGGTCGCTAGATCAAAGTATGTGAACAACTTAATGATGCTTCTGATTTATGAATCTGTGTTAGTGACTAACTAAAGGAAGCTCCTGTCTACCTCTTTCACCTTCTCGTTACAGCTTTGAGCATTGTAGATATGAGTCGGGGATAAAACAGATCCCAGGAGATGTTGTCGGGTGATGGTAGTAAAGGCTGACACAGCATAGGGAAGAGAAAGATCTTAGTGCAATCTCTTCGCATTTAATTTCTTAGGGTTCCTAGTCTACGTGCTTTTACTTGTTCCTCTTTAGGAAGGCACCTCCTCTGGCATCTTCCTTCTCCCTTGAGTTTGGTTCGGTGAAAGAGAAGTCCCAATGCCTCCTTTCTTTGGAAGGAACCACTCACTCCCTTCCTGTATTTGGAAAATCAAGGCAGCAGTGACCTGAGTAGCTTGATGTCAGAAGAAAATCATGAGTGAGTAAATAACTTTGATTCCTTGCTCTAGGCTAAGAGGTGGCAATTTTTTTTCTGTAGAGAGTCAAAGTAAATGTTACAGGCTTTGTGAGCCAAGAGGTAAAATCAGAGATACTATGTATGGGTACTTATGCAACAAGAGAGAAAACACATTTTCAAAATTTTTGTAATTGATGAAATTCAAAGTATTTATAATTGTACATTTGTTGTTGTAAAAAAAAGTCCACTAAAGAGAAAAATTGAATAATTATTTTGGAATAACATTTTGCTTACTTGGTCTTGAAAGTTAGCATTCTTTATGTTCAAATTAATTTCAAACATTCTTCTGTAAAAAAACAAAAGTCTTAGCTCAGAGGCCATACAAAAACAGACAAAAGTCTGGATTTTGTCAGCAGGCCAATATGCAGACTCCTGTTCTAATCCTTTAGAAAAACGTTGTTTTCTGTTCCCTTGACTTACTTTCCTTTTAGATCATTGGTCCACAAAAAAAGGTGTGGGCCTAGAGGAAAGGAGTCAAAACTAAGTTTTAGTCTTGCCCTCAAGACTTTCTCCCTAAGCAGAAGGATGCCTTCTCTCTCTCATGGAGATAAGTCCAATTGACTAGTAGACTGTTTGGGGATTTGAGGTCAAAATTGCAGGGAAAAGTAAAATGTTGCTTTGCTTGGCTTGTTCTGATGTGCATTTATCCATCTCCCTTGGGGACCTCAAGGAGATGGCTGTGTCTATAACATGGCTGACAGAAGATAATGAAGATCAATTACCATGCCGTCCTTCATGGCTTACATCATATTGCTTTACAGTGCCACCAATGCCATTACCACTTCTTATCTAAAAATGAATTAATCCAAAGCTAAATATATAAACCATCATTTTCCTCTTGTTGAAAAAGAATTTCCCCTTTCGGTTTAGCAATTTTAATTCTGAAATTCAACTTTGTACATGTACTTATACATATGTGTAAGTATGTGTGTATGTGTATATTTTGTAAAGATAAATTTGGAAAATAATTAAATTAGCCTTACAAAAGGAAAGCATAAATAAATAACGGTGTATTAGTAGAGAAGACAATTAGAAACCCCATTTAGAGAATCAGGTAGACCTATATGCACTGATGTGGAAAGCTTTCAAAAATATACTAAGTAAATAAGAGAACATTTCTTTAGTTTTACTTATAATCATTGACATTTTGATTTTGGAGAAGTGGGGCTAGAAGCTACCTAAGCACAGTTCTGATGGAAAATTCCATAACAATGATTCATCACAATCAATTCCCTCAGAGTTAAATAATCATCAAAAGAAAGAGTACAAATGAACTTGCGATTGTTCTAAAATTAAATGCTTTTATCTTTTTACATGTTTTATTACTTAATATTAATGCTGATTTTTAAGTGCTTCATAAAAGCTCACCTATCTTAACTTTATAACCTATCAATTTTGTGAAATAAGCAAGGAATTTCCCTGTAAGTTTCAGACATGAGGAAATTTTGCCTCAGGGAAATTTGACTCTAAGAACACACTGCTAAAAGGTCTAACAGAAGCTAGACCTCAAATGGAGCCTTCATACTCCCACATTCTGTATAATAAAGAATTGATTGATTGTATTTTCTCAATTCCTAGTTAATAAACGAAATTATTTGAAATATTTGGCATATTAGTCAGGGTCCTCCAGAGAAACAGAACCAATCGAGTTTATGTTATTTCTATGTCTATCTCTATCTATCTATCTGTAGAGAGATTTATTGTAAGGAGCTGGCTCATATTATTACGGAGGCTGAGAGGTCCCAAGATCTGCAGTGGCAAGATGGAGGTTCAGAGAACTGATGGTATAGTTCTAGTCCGAGTCCGGAGTCCTGAGAACCAGGAGAGCCAGTGGTGTTAATCCGAAAGCCCACAGCTTTGAGACTCAAGAAGAGCTGATGTTTCAGTTTGAGTCCAATGGCCAGAAAAGACCAATTCCCCAGGTCTTGCAGTTAGGCAGGAGGAGCTCCCTCTTACTTGGCCTTTTTGTTCTATTCAGGTCTTCAACTGATTGGATGAGGGCCAACCACATTAGGAAGACAATGTTTTACTCAGACTACTAATTCAAATGTGAATCTCATCCCAAAATACCCTCGCAGAAACACCTAGCATAGACCAGTCAAGTTGACACATAAAATTAGCCATCACAATTGGGTTAATTCATGAAAATATTTGATTATTTTATCTCATCAATTATAGATATGTGAAATTCAAAATTCATTCTAAGAAATATTTGTGGAATTTTTCTTGTTATAGAGTTAAAATATACTATACACAATGATGGGTATATTCACAACCAGGTGAAGTCTTAAACAATGTTTCAATTGTTAAGTCAAATTAACTAAATACTTAAATAACATTTGTAAGAAAAGCAGATCTGGGTCTACATACTTGAAAAATTTATTTATTTTCCGTAGTCATCAAATTTATCTATTTAATTAGTATAATATTAGTGCCTCCTCATTAGATTTTTGGGAGAAATAAATAACATAATGCATGTAAATATACTTGGAAGTTCCAATAAATATTACTAATTAACATTGTTATTCTTCTTTGTCATTTTCTCATCTATGTTAACCAAGTCAATCAGATTAAATATTATATAAACATTGAATATAGGAGTACTAAAATGCAGACAGAGCCAATAACTGATATTTGTTTCTTTTGCCTGAATGCCACTAAAGAAAAATAATGTCAGATGGGAGTAAAATGACAAATAGAAATCACCACTTTGGTCTACTTTAAAAGCCGTGAGATGAACACATAATATCATTTATAGGTTTAAACCATTAGTTGCATGCAAGTTCTTATTAATGTGGTTTTCTTTTAGACTAGAAAGTAGTTCAAAGTGAAAATAAATGTTATATCAAGGACTGAATTAGCATTATACGTTTCAAGGAATTCAGAACCTCTCTAACCTCATTTCTCTTATCATTTGGCTGTCAAAATAGTGACATAAGACATAGTTAAATACAATGTATCACTTTCCTCAAATATGAAATGCTGTTCAGATATCTCAGAGTTTTTCCTTCTTCTTTTATGAACATGTATTTACTGAGATATTTTAAAGAATAATCATTCTCATTTAGAGTCATTTTTTTATAACTAAAATTTAGGATCCCAGCTATAGGTGTGTTTCTACCTATCTTGATGTTGCTGGGTTGCTTTTTTTCTTTTAAAGCATCCTACACTAACATGGATATAATTATGTGTTATTTATATTCAGACACTTTGGCCTAATTTACCATGTATTTTGGAAATTTTGAAAGCCCAAAATAGGGGTAGGTAAAAGAATAAATTATAATTTGTCTCTGTCATAAGGGATTTAACAAAATAGTAAATAATAAAGGATGTAGACACATAAATAAATTACTATAACTTTTTTTTTATGTATTGAATGAGTATACACCAACATTCTCATAGCCACTTGAACGATAGGAAATTAACTACAATTTGAATAACTATCTCCCAAATTTTAAAGAATTTTAATTTTTAGTTTGATTTTGAACTTCCTTCAAAGACAATATGTTTGCACCCTTTTTAATGATAATAAAAAGTATTGGGTAATATCAGACAAACAAATGCGTATAAAATCATTCCTAAAATATTTACTAACTTGTTCATGTTTAAATAGAAGTTTCTGTTATATAATTTTATATTTTCTTTTTCTATAGAACAATTACATTAAAATATTTATTTAACATTAAATAACTTTTTTTCACAGTCATGTGCCAAATATATAGAGAGTACTTGTTAGTGCCAGACTCTAATCAAGGACTAGGGATAGAGCAATGTAGAACCCAGGGAAGACGCTCCCCACAGGAACTGGAATTCTAGTTAAGGAGATCAAAGAGAATCAAACAATAAACGCATAGGGCAGTTCAGGCTGGGATTCAATCATGATATGAATAGCACAGATGGGGTCACAATATAGAGATTTACTCTTGGAGGACACTGGCTAGTGGAAATGAGAATGGAAAGAATGTTTCTTTTCCACTTCTTTCCACTTAAACTTTTCTTTCCTCTTTCCACTTAAACTTTTGTGGTTTAAGTGGAACCAGAAAAACTCAATGACTAACGAAATATAAAGTTAAAAGAACAGGAGGTTTTATGTGCATCTCTTGGATTGGTGTTTGCTCAAGAGAGTAGATGATAGAGCTACTCTAAAGAACTGAGGAAGATCGTGAGAGAAGAAGCATGGGCAGTGAACAGAAATTGAGTTCTTTGAATTTAAGATGCCCATTAGATATCAAAGTTGAAATTTTGAGTAAAAGCTATATAAGACTGAAGCAAAAAGGAGAGATCAAGGTCAAACTGTAGGTCTAGGATTCATATTTAAATAAATGTCATTTAAGAAGAGCTCTTTGGATGAGGTCAACTAAAGAAAGTATAGCCAAATCTGGGTGGGAACGTACATAAGTTGTTGTACAAAATACTTTCATGTATTTCATGGCTTTCACAAGGAATTCCTCTGAAAGCACTCCTGGATTCTCTTGATCCTTTGGTCATTCCTCCTCAAGGAAATATGAAAGAATATATCTGCATTATGAATTTGGAAAGACTGGACATGTTCATCTCAACTCCAACATCTCCATTTTTTTGGGAGTGTGACTCCTCACAGAGAAGAGGAGTTTTCTCTGCTCTTTCATTTCATAAATCTTGCCTGGACAAGCCTCCTCCACACTAATAAATTTACCAAATTCTGTAGATTAATATTGGCAAGTTCATTTAGTTAACAAACATAAAGTTATGCATGCCAAATTGACTCTATCAACAGTTATATATGTATATATCATCACCATTATATATTGACCTCTATATCTACTTTCCGTTGTATCTTACTACTTGTTTAGACCCACTTGAAGAAAAGGTAGATTGTTTATTGACGGAACTCTTAGAAAGCTCCAATACTGGAACCAACTCTAAGAGCTTATGATTGAGTTGGAGAGATGAAGCATGAATGCATGAGAAGATAAAATGATATGCCCAAGACTTCTTGCAAAGAAGTACAGGTTTTTTGACAAAAAACTGGGTCACATGATAAGTGCTGGAAAAGTCTCAACCAGGCAAAGACCACAATTGGCTAGGTTGTCCACATTTGGAAAAAAAAGATTAAGGAGATCATGGAAGAAGGGGAAGCATCTGCATTAGCAAAATAGAGTAAGGTGAGAGAAATTATATAAATATACGTCTAAATATATTTATGTAAATATGTATATATATATTTCTCAGGAAAATAGAAAGTCAGTGTTTGGGCCTCTGTGATTTTGACCTTTGTTTTTTCTCCATCCACTTCTTCATCTTACCACTGAAGGTAACAAAAGACTCTAATATCTTTTTGCTATTTTTCCAATTATCTGGAAACATCGAAAGAAGGATAAAGGAAGACATATTAGACTTATGATAATCTAGTCTCTCAATACCTTTGCAATCCTTTTCTCTGATAGCCTTCCTTTCATTCTTTTATTGTTTATTGCATTCATTCATTCATTTAGTTAGCAAGTCAGCCAGTGTCCATTCATTCAATGGTTATTGAACATCAGCTATCTTTTTGCCTCTTGTGACTCCATAGTGAGGAAGACAGATGCAGGTTGTGACCTTCTGAAGTTAAAATCAATCAGAGAAGACGAACATAAAACAAATTATTTCAAATAGTCAAAAATGGCTGTGCTATCTAGATACCATAAAATGAGAGGATGGATGTAGAATACAGAAAATTACTCAGTTCAGTTGAACACAGGATTGTTTACTTAATTTTTCATTCATAAAATATGTTCATTTATAAAATATTCCAAGCACTGTGCTCTCAGTGTAACTGGGTACGACTTCAAAGAAAGCAAAAATTCTTGTCAGGATTTTAAAGAAAATGTAATGTCAGGTTTCTGGATATCAGGTTTATACACAAAGATCACCTCAGTTTCAGACAATAGTTTGTGAAATTTCTATTAGTCATATTGAGATTTCTGGATGGAGAGAATTAAATGTGTTATCTGTTTGGACCAATGCCCCTATTTTCACTGACCAAGAACATATTCTAGCATTTGTACCTTAAGAAAAAAAGGGAAATAATGGTCAAAATACCAAATATCAGGTTGAGCATATTTTCCTTTTATCCTTTCAGCCATTTCCAAAATGAGATTGTCAAGAGTCATGATGTCATTGTGAACTACGTAACACATGGTACTGAGATGGCAAAAACACTTGTCTTCTCAGACAACAAGTGTCTTCTCAGACTCCTGGGGAGACTCACTTCATAAGACTTCTTTGTATTTGTTAAAAAGGACAGAAACTTGAATTCAAGTGAAGAATAAAGGTCCCCAGCCATGAATTGTTGTGGGAATGCTGCCCAATTAGTGAACATCTCACTCAGATCCCTTCAAAAAGGAAGATCTATCGAAAAGTTTTTTGATATAAGAAAGTGCTTTTATTTTAGAAGGAAGTAGGACATCCTGAATAGAGTAACTTAATTAGTCTATATACCTGGTTCTTCCTCTTTTCTTCTTTTTCTTTCTTCCTTCCTTTCTGCTCTCTCCTCCCTTCCTTCCTTACATTAGGCTGTAGTACACACACACAAACATAAACACACACACACATAGTGGAAAAAGATTTATTATTATGTATTTATTTTGCGCTGCTATTCAAGAATGCAAAAAGTTTTATATTTTCTTCCTCACCACTTACCCCCATCTCTCACCAACCCCACCCAACCAGAAAGCAAGCAAACAAGATTCTAAGAGGTTTTTGCTTTGGAAAATGAACATGCTAGGATTCAGAACAAAACCATTTAAAATGGACATTTGTTATCTACTATGTGTGTAGACTAAAGTTGCCACAGTATGGGGGGAGTTTCCCAATGACAGTAGTAAAAGAAAGTATTGTATTGGGGTGATATCAACAATTGACAGTAAGCTGTCACCCATTTCCATAGAGCACACGAAGAAGCACAGGACTTCTGATGTAGAGATGTGGAGATGCTGAGAATTTAAACAGGAGGCCTGTTCCTTGAAGCCACAGGAAAGAATCCCAGGTCAACCTTTGAACACAAGTTACAGAACGCTGACTTCAACTGGATGCTGGGACTGATCTAATGAGTATCTAGTTGGGAACATAATGCCTGGATACCTAGAGTTTCTTATTCTGTTTTTGCTCAGGCAATATGAAAGCTCTCCATGTGTTTGTGGCACTGTAGTTAAGCGTAAGGGCTATGCATAGCAAGAATAAGATTGAATTTCTGAGAATCTTGTACAGCAAATGTTTACAGTCACTCTTCACTTGATTCAGAACACTTAAGGAATGTAACTGGTCTTATACCCAGAATTGCAGAATACATTTCTTTTCCCAGTGCAAATTTCCATGGGGCTGTATGTCCATTGGGTTTCACAAATAAGTGATCCTCCGGTTGTAGAAATTTTGAGATTCAAAAGAAGAAGTCTTCCTTAATGAACAGAACTTGATAAATAGAACCAAAAGTTAAAATAGACTAAGAGAAGAAATTAGATTCAATCTGGTCATTTATATTCACTATATACTTAATTACAAATAAACATGAAATTCTACAAGTTATTCGATTTACCTTTAGTTGAAATTACAAGAAAATAGAAATCACAAGTCACAATTGTATTTAATTTTGGGAATGAATAATCTTTTTGATGAAAGGACTTGGAATTTATACTACTAAAACATAGGTGAGATGATTGGGTAATATTTACATTTCAATTTCCCCAGAGGCTCAAAGAATAAAAACTATTAATTAGATTGGGCAAAGGTTTTTTTTGAGTTAAAATTCATACCCCCACCTTGTAATCATGTTTGCAATTCTTTCAATGTTTCTTAAAGAATGAAATGAAACTCTTTGAAATATGCCACAGTTTATTGAGATTACCATTGGAACTCTCAAGAGTTTGTTTCAATCTTCATTGCGTTTGTTACAGCATGTTTAATATAAAAAAATTTATTTGTTTAAATGTTGTAAGAACTTGGATATACTCACTCAAACTATAAAACGAACCCATTAGGCTTATGGAAATTAATCTAAAATTTACGACCTCAATAGCTTTATGTTTATTATTTCAACCTGTATAAATATGGTGTTAAATCACTTACTAGTAAGAAAACAGTCTTGGTTTTCTCCTCAGAAGCCCATTTGTTCTAAATATTCACTTTGGAAAATTTAATTGCCCACACAAGGCAAAATCTTGTTCCTTTCACAACGTGAAGCCGAAACAAATTTATGTCATCCTTAGGGCCTGTACTTTACTCGGTCCGATCCTAAACTGGTTTCAGCTACTACACCAATCATGAATAGGGAGATTTCCAAAGCCGAGGGAAATATATTGCTCAGTGAGTCCGCCACTCCAGGGGTTCTGAAAATGTGGTGCCAACACCGGCAGAGTCGACATGGTAGAAATGCAAATTTTGGAACCTCACTCTGGAGGTACTGAGTCAGAAGATGATTCTGATTCACATTTGGGCTTAAAAACCACTGCTCTACTCCTTTTTGCAGACTAGCACTGCTTCCATTGCTGCCAAATGTGCTTCCTTGGCTTTTTCCTCATTTTTTCCAGTATCTCCTTTAAAGCATCTCAGTCCCTCAATTAACCTATGCTGAGGATTTCTCAGGCTGTGTAGGAATAAAAATTAACTTCACCCCATAAACATCTTTGACTTCATGTTTACCTGCATTCTATAAGGACAAGGTGGCTGCATCAAAAATACGACAGAAAAATCTCAAGGATGAAAAACCTATCTAGAGGCACTTTTTTATTCTGTTTAGCTTACAGCAAACATATTAGCGTCTTATGAGTCTTACATGCCAAGAAATCTGGCAAGGCAACAGATTCATTTCCCTGAGTGTTTCCGTTTGATACACTTAAAAAGTAACAACGGTAAAAAATAAAAGTGCCTATGCGAGAGCATTTCCTCAGCAGCTGATGTTAATGTTTAATTCACTTCTGGGGAAGGATGATGACAAATATGAGGCTCTAATTGAATCGACACACAGCTGCTTTTAATATTGTACAATTAAGTTCTTGTCAACAAAATATGATGAGTATTTCTTTTTTCTGAGAAAAAAATAACAGAAAACTATGAATGTGTCTGAGACATGGTGGCACAGTGTGATACAATTGAAAAGTGAACTACCTGACATTGTATTTTATGTTCATTTGTGTGAAAAGAATGTGAGTTTCATGATCTCTCTTGTTCAGTCTCGATGTGTGCTTTGCTTTTAGAATTTGATAAACATTCCTTAAATGAACAAATGAAACAAACACACAGAGAACCAGGGAACTGTGTCGATCTGAAACAATATTTCTTTTGAGAGTCTCAGTTTCTTCATCTGTAGAGAAAGGTGAAGACAAGTGAGAGATTGATGCACAAATGGACAAAGGCCAGGCTACATATGAAAATAGAACTCTGACCACAATCTGCAACAATTAGTAAGGAAGCCAAACCACAGCCTGTAGAGCAATTGTCTCCAAATTGACAGGACTTAATCAACTGACAGCTTCCCTAATTTTTGCCTTGTTTTCCAACTAAGGACCAACCAGAGAAAACCAAATGTGCTCCTCTCCCAAATCACGTAGGATGCCTTGCTTCTAGTTAGCCCACATCCGGCTTCCCCATGGCAACAACTTCCAATCAGGGCACGCCTAAAGACTTCTCTTCTTTCCACTGTAAAACTTTTATACTCCTCCGCCTGCCTTTGAGTCTCTGTCAAACACTAGTGATGGTGCCTGACTTCCTTACGATAACAACCTCTGACTAAACAGCATTTGCCTGCTCTAATTTGAGTAATCTTCATTTATTTCCACACAAGCAAGTCTATGATACTTAAAATACTCTCACCACTCCATTTCCATGAAATTCTAGAGAGCACAAACTCCAAGGAAGGATTTGCATCAGTCTAAATGCATTTTTTCAGCTCCAGATGATTAAAACCTAAAAACTCATAAAGAAGATGCTGCAAGAACAACATTAAAAGAGTACTAGGATTTTAATTGAAGACAGAAAGGAGAGCGTGGGTTAGCCACAGAATTAAAAAATCACAAATTTCGATTGGGTTTTCCTAACAGAGTATTACCACGTTGTCCATATTGTTTTCAAATGTCCGTTTGCGATGCAGTGAACCAACTGAAGTGTTCCAAATCCATCATCACTCGTTTCAGAACAGAATAGCTTCAAAGAACACTGCTGAAACTGAAGATACTATGCAATAAATCCATTACTCCAGGGATACACTAAAAAAGTGAGATAAATAGATGGCCCCTACCAGTGATATTCCAAATGTAGTGTGGGAGGAAGGTCAAGTGGAAATGTCCACCATGGGTACAGGACTAAAGGGGTAGTTATCTGTAGAGTACTTAAAAACAACAATAATACTGCATAAAAGCTGATCTGATTCTGATTATTCCTATGCACTGGTAATCTAAGCAATGTCAGTGTTTGAAAAAAAACACACTTGGAGGCATAAGGGGGTTCAAGCTTTTGTTGGTCCAAGTTCAAAACAATTGCTGTGGTTACAGTGAGGGTAGAGTTTTAGTAATATATATATGAGGTACATATTAAGAAACTTTTATTACTTATTCTGTAGCAAAAATTGAATTCCACATAAAAGTTGCTTCAAATGCCTCTCAGTTGTACAGGTGGCCCCTTGACACACAGAGGCTCGGCCAGACTCATTTCTTTTGAGAATAAGATTGTAATTGTCAAATCCTCCAGGCTCACTTTGGGCATATTGTATATCTTTAACACCATGATTCTACATAGCTCTGTATTTCAACAGGAGTTTCAGAATGAACAATGATAATAAAACGATTTTGAAGAGGAAGCATTAGAGCTTGATTCTCTTCAGTTCTGTCATTCTGTGTTACCACCTGGTGGTTTTTACTTGTGTGAAAAATTTAAAAAACTTCAATGAAGTGTGAACAGTAAGGTGAAGTATTTTTGGTAAGTATCTGGGAGCTAAAATACAGCATTCCTAGTCAAATTTAAATTTCGATAAACAATAATTATTTTAGTCTAAATATGTCCCTTGCAATATTTGAAACATACTTATAATCAAAACAAAATATTTATTATCTGTCAGAAATTCCAATTCAGCTGGGCATCTTGTATTTGTATTTGTTAAATCTGCAACAGTGGCAGAATTTTAGTTCATAAATGACATAGCTGAATTTTAAAATCTTTAACTTTGAAATAAAATGGAAATTATTTTTAGTTTTGATTGTTTTTAAACTAGAGAATGAATTAGGAATATTAACTGTTACATCAATTGTACCATTTACTGGTTTCCAAAATTTAATCTATTAAAGCGATTTTAGTTTTATTAAAATCTAGTTATTATGAGACAATTATTTCATAAAACATTATTATGTAAGACTACAATCAAAGAATCAAAGTTAAAATCTTAACTAGACTAGATATAAAAAACACTGTCACTCAGAAATATACCCACGTAAATATAATCAACTGATTTTTGACAAAGGAGCAAAGGCAACACAATGGAGTAAAGATCGTCTTTTAAACAGATAGTAAATAGTGCTAGAGCAACTGGACATCTTCATGTAAAAAAATAAAAAGGAGGTTTAGATCCAGACCTCAAATCCTTCACAAAAATTAACTAAAAATGGATCAAAGGCCTAAAAGTAAAACATAAAATGATAAAGATTCCTAGAAAATTACAAGGGGGAAAACTTGCATTATCCTGGGTATAGCAATGCCTTATTTTAGATAAAATACCAAAGACATAATCCATGATAGAAATAATTGACAAGATACCTAATAATTGATAAGCTTAAAATTAGAAACTTCTGCTCTGCAAAAGACAATGTCAAGAGAATGAGAAGATAAGCCACAGACTGGGAGAAAATACTTGCAAAAGATACATCTGAAAAAGGACTGTTATCCAAAATATGCAAAAAACTCAAAACTCGACAATAAGAAAATGAACAATCCAATTCAAAATGGACAAAGACCTTAACAGACACTTCATCAAAGATGGTAAACAGAGGTAAATAGGCATATGGAAAGATAGCCAACATCATGTCATTAGGCAATTGCAAATTAAAATAACAATCAAATACCACAACACACCTATTAGAATGTTCTAAATCCAAAATACTGACAACATCACATGCTGGCTAGGATGTGGAGCAACAGTAAATCTCATTTATTGCCAGTAGGAATTCAATATGGTACAGCCATTTTGGAAGACAGGCAGTTTCCTACAAAACTAAACATACTTTTACTATATGATCTAGCAATCACACTCCTTGACATTTACCTAAAGAAGTTGAAAACTTATGTCCACGCAAAAGCCTGCACACAGATGTTTATAGCAGTGTTATACATAAGTGCAAATACTTGGAAGCAACAAAAATGCCCCTCAGTAGGTGAATTGATAAATAAACTTTTGTAGATTCAGATAATGGAATCTTATTAGGTACTAAAAAGAAATGAGCTATTAAGCCATGAAAACTTAAATGCATACTACTAAGTGAAAGAAATCAATCTGAAGAGTCTACAATACTGTATAAGTCCAACTTTATGACATTCTGGGAAAGGCAAAATTATAGGGACAGTAGAGAAATCAGTGGTTGCCAGGAGTTGGGGAGAGGAGGTTGAATAGGCAGAGTGCAGAGGATTTTTACAGCAGTGAAAATATTCTGAGTATGGTGAATACACAGCATTATACATTTGTCTAAACCCACAGAATATACAACGCAAGGAGTAAACCCTAATGTGAACCATGGATGTTGGGTGGTATGATGTGTGAATGTAGGCTCATCGATTTTAACAGATGTGCCTTTGTGTTGCAGGAGGTCAATAGTGGGGGTGGTTGTAGGTGTTTTAGGATAGGGAGTATATGGGAAGTCTATGAACTTTCTACTCAATTTTGTTGTGAACCTAAAACAGCTCTAAAAATTAAAGCTTATTAATTAAATAATATCAAATATTAAAGAATGATGCTTTCTTTTGTCTCTTTTGTACTATAAATTTTATTTAATCTCTTTTTTATGGCACAGTTATATGTAAAATTCAATAAAAAATTTTTCACTTTCTCAGTTTCGTGGTTATTCATTGCACCTCATGATTATATGGAAAATGATTTTTGTATAGACGAAGGGGTGTTTAAAGTATCTGATTTAGATGTCAAATACACTAAGTTCTCCACTGGCCTTTGCAATTTCACTATTCCTGAAGGCTACTTAACACACCTTCTACCTGCAACTGAATTCATTTATCAGAGCTTTTTTACATGCCAGAGATAAGGGTAAAAGTCTTAGATTAACATTTACAGTTCAACTCAGACATCTGCTGGTTCTTTTGTTTGCTAAATTTCTTGAGATGAACTTTTTTTTTTGGACCAAAAAGTCTCTAAAGTGATTCCTAATAACATTTTTCTGAATGAGGGCTGCTTTAAAGTGCTTTTTGCAATATTCTTACCTCGGTGTTCGCTGATCCCACAAGAAGTGTTTCCCAAGATTTAAGAAAAGAGGTTGCTAAATTAAAATTATTTTTTTCTAACAAAAATGACCTGAGGAGGACTATATTTGCCTTTCAAATAAGGAAAAGCAGAAGATTTTGAAAGAAAAATGTCTTTGCATTCTCCTGCTCTCTAACTGGTACAGCTCTTCCTCAACAGCTTTCCTGTCCTTCTTTAGAAAATCAACCATTCATCCTCTCTGCTGTCCTTATACCTTGTATATCTCTGTTGTTGGCATTATACTATGCACAATTATTTGTTTATACCTCTATCTTGCGAAGAAGATTGACAGCACCTTGAGATAAAGGATGGGTGATGTATCTGTATACGCCTAGACCAGATGTGTTGTCAACAAATGCTTGTTGGATATCTATTTCTGATAGTACTGCTTTCCCAGATAAATGCCTAGATAATTCTAGGACTTTATATTAATGACTGGCTAAAGAATCAGATTAAATTTGAATTAATAATTCATAACCAGGATACAAATAACTTCTCAGGAAAGGTTGTAGAGGAGCAGATTTGCCCCCTTTGTTCTATTCAATGCTAAAGTGCTAGTTTTCCCACCTCTCACATTCATATTTTTTGCCATATGAGACACTTTGTTGTTAACCTAATGGGGACATATTTTTTTGCTTTTATGTTCTAAAAGTGTTTTCATAGTCTCCAGGATCTTCCAACTCTAAGACTACTTATGCTTAGTATCTTTGGGTTTATGTTGCTCTATCATATTCAATTTATTAACGATCTTTGTAAAGAGTAAACAAAATTGAAAAATTGAAATTAATAATATCTATTCAGAAGGGATTTTTTGTTTGTTTGTTTGATAAGGAAGATTGTCCCTGACACAAACTTAACCACTATACCACGGGGCTGTCCCCTAGAAATATTTTTTGTGGCATTCTTTAACTTCAAAAAAAGAAATTGAGTATGAATCATACTTTCTAGCCCATTTTTGTTTTGGATAAGAAAGAGCTATGTGTCTGTGTTTGTGAACCAAAGCTGAGAAGGGAAACAGAAAAAGCTTGAATAATTCGTGGCCTTGGCCTCTAAAATACCTAGTAGGTTATGTGAAATACATATAAACCATTCATTTTATCCTTTTACCCTTGTGCATTTATTTATTTTCTCTCCTTTAAATCCTCAAATTTTCCCTATTCTCTTCACTAGTAATTAAAATATAAATACATATTGAACATTTTCACATCCAAAACAAAAAGTTAGTTTTTGGTATGCAAAGAAAGAAAGGAGACGAACTTTGAGTGTCAAGTAAGTAATAGCCACAGTGGTAAGCATTTTACCTAACTACCTCAGTTAAACCTCATATCAACCCTATGAGGGAGGTGTTTCTATATCCACTTATAGATGAGGAACCTGGTCTTAAATGTTAGTTAATTGAGCCATGGACTAGCACAATCAGTGGCTGAATCAGAATTTCAACTACTAAAGAACATTTGTTGAAAATGGTAAAATTATGATTCTCATATTAATGCAAAATGGACATATGTCAATGATTTGATTTACTTTTTCAAGTAAAAAAAGGATTTGGTAAGATGCTACTATGGGTTCAAAGGGGAATTTAAAGAACCACACATATTTAGGCATGCTGGAATGAATTTACAAGGGATGTAAAATGTCCACGGGGCAATGATCAACTGCATTCCACCAGATACAGTTTTGTTTGCATTCATATAAACCAGAATAACTTGTATTAGTTCCAGATTTCCTACAACTTACAAAGTTGTAAAATAGCTCAATGACAATGAAAGTTTCAAGTCCTGTAAAATCAGAAACCCTGGAAGGGTGGTCTATACTATGACAAACCCTTCACTGAGAAGATACCCAGCACTTTTTTCAAATATTTCACAATTTTTGTGAAACGTTTCAGGAGCTATTGACAAAGCCCATGCTCTATGTATTTGAAATTCATGTCTAGTCCTTAAGAAGTTAATAGAATTTATGGTATTTGTTTTCTTCCTGTGAACTACCTCCCTCCAAAAACAGAGTGCAAAAATATCTAATTATAGGATTTTTAGTTAATTCATTTTTAGTTAATTCAATGTTCTTTGGATTTACGCATTCCTGCATAAGAATAATGTAATTTTGGTTCTCAGTTTGGCTTCAGTTTGTTATCAAACAAATAAATAATGGACAAAACTCTATAAACCATCTATCATGAATGATCACGCATGATGAATTTAAATTTTCAAATTTAAAAGCACCTTGATCTTGGATGTTTAGCTTTGAGAATTGTGAGAAAATAAATTTCTGTTATTTAAGACACCCTGTGTGTGGTACTCAGTGGTGGCAGCCCTAGCAAACGGATACACTTATCTCCCTTACCTTACGTTAGACAAATTCTGACAAATTGTTGGCACCTAAAAGTGTAAATGTGTTTTGCTTCCATACATAAAACTCCTGAGCTTCCCAAATAGATCTAGGAGTTTCTTTTATGCTCTTTGGATTTTAAATATTGTTATTTTATATAAAATTACTCATTTTGTGTGTTAATTTGGTTTGTTTGTATTACCATCCTGCTATATCCCTACGTTTTTCCTCCGAGGTCATAGATTCTGTTTGGCTAGAGTAAGAGGACAGAAGTTAGAAACAGATCCACATGGGTTTGATTGCCAACTGTGTGACATGGGGCAGATACTTGAGCTCTCTAAGACTTAGTCTCCTCATCAAATGAAGAAGGAAACACCCGTCTCATAGATTTCTGTGTGAGTGAGGTTGGTGCCTGGCATATGGTACATATCTAATGCTCTGCCATGTTCGGACTTCCTTTTAGTTAATTCTTGTACAATTATCTTTAGACTTGGGTGGGAATGCTCCCCATATTATATTCCAATATGTCTCTGTTAGAAACTCCCATATAAACGATACAGAAATTGTATTTATATGTTTCAGTCTCTTGCGTTATACTAGAAGTCAGGTCAGTGGCTATTTCTCACTTACGTTTTCATTCCACAGCATCTGACATATGGTAGGAATAACACATTCAAAATTGCAGAATATTTTTATTATGACACTCATTTTAATCATCATAATATCCCCCTGAATTAAGTACTGCAGCATTATGACTCTCCTGTTTTTATAGTCAAAAATTTTGAAGATATTTTGCTTGGCATTTAATAGGACCTGTTTCAGAGACTCTTTGACCATTCTTTCTTTCTTTGGTTCTTTCCTTCTTTTTTCCTCTCTCTTTCATTTGCACCTGAAAGTCAAAATTTTCATTTATGCAGTATTTTAGTCAGCTCAGGCTGCCATAACAAAATACCAGACGGGGTGGCTTAAATAGTGGAAATTTATTTCTCATGGTTCTGGAGACTGGTTAGTCCCAGATGAAGGTGCCAGCCAGTTTGGTTTCTGGTGAGAGCTCTTCTCCTGGCTTGAAGATGATCACCTCCTCACCTTGTCCTCACATGGTGGAGAGAAGGTAAGCAAGCTCTCTGGTGTGGTTTCTTCTAAGGACACTAGTCTTATTCAATTAGGGCTCCATTCTTATGATCTCATTTAGTCTAATTACTGCCGTAGAGGCCTCACCTCCAAATACAACTACACTTGGGGTTAGGGCTTCAACATATGAAATTTAGGGGGGCACAAGCATTCAGTCCATAACGTGTGAGTTGAATTCGGATTGGGACTGATAGAACTGAGTATCCTGAAATAGAGTACTGAAAATTCCTCGGGGCTGTGAGGCACATTTTTCTCCAATAAGAACTGGAAATACCGGTGGTCATAAATAAATGTCACAAATGTAGCAAATGCAGTGTGTAATGGGTGACTTTTATTTGTTTACTCTTCTACAAAATTGACAAGAAAAGGAATTTTAAAAAACCCACCATCATGTTGCTGGTGACAGTTGCTCCCACATATTTTTAAAAAGCTCAGTTGTATTAAGGCTACTTGGTATTCATGTCCATATCAAGCAACGGCATCCTTGTTACAAAAGATTTTGTGACATAGCCTTTTGGATTTAGAAGGAACTTGTTACAAATTAGCCTGAAAAAGAGAACTGAAGGAGACTTCAAGCGTGTGAGAGACGAGTGTCTCCTAGATTTTTACTCTGGCATTTTAGGTAGAGTATAAATAAATCAATTGATTTAAAAATTTATACAAACTTTAGACTGTGTGTGAATGTTCCATATTCTTAGTATTAAAAAATAAGAACTGATATTTATAAATATACTTGCTATTTCTGACTTTTTATTATAGCAAAATATACATGCAGAAAAGTTCACTGCTGGACAGTTTTCTAAGTTTTCATAAACATGAACATACGTCTGTACTAGAACCCAAATAAGGAGAGAAATTTTCTAGAACACCTAAAGCCCTCTTCGTGTTCCCTTCCAGTCACTATACTCTCAGCGCCTTTAAGAGTAACCACTGTTTCAGTTTCTAAACAAGTAACCTGACCTATTTTTGTACCTTATATTAATGGCATTATAGACTATCTTATAAATCTGGCTTCTTTCACTCCACATTATATTTCTGAGATTCATTGATATTATTGTGTGTTGTAAAATCATTCACATTGTTGAATTCTATTCCATTGCGTAAAAAGCTATTCAACCAATGAGAGTCATTAAGGCATTTTCCAGATTTGGCCTGTTATGAATAGTGCTGATAAAACCACCCTAGAACATGTCTGTTGGTGAACATGTGTACAGTAGAATCTCCATACCATGGGAAACACATATCTTCACCTTTAGAAGATGCTGACACTTTTCTGGAAGAGTTGTAGTAAACTGTATTCCCACTAGTAGGGTATGAGAATTCTGCTTGCTCAATATAATTGCAATTTCTCATATTTATCATTTTTGAGCACTTATTTACTGTTCAGCGGGTAGGCAATTTACATAGGTTATCAATAATCCTCATAACGATCTTGCAAAGCAGAATTCAATTTTCACTTGGAAGATGAAGAAACTTATGGCAATAAGGTTAATAAATCTCTCAAGGTCAAATAGCTGATAATAGCAGTGCAAGGACTCAAGTTGAAGTCTGCCTGACCATATCGTTTCATAATCTTGATATTACCATAATCCTATTAGTAGAAAATTTAACAAGATAATGTCTGTGACGGCCATTTGTAAAACTTAAAATTCAATCCTGTTATTGTTTCAATTTTTATAGTTTCTTACATGTTTTATATAGTATCTGCATAGCAACCTTGTGAGGGAAGTATTATCATGCCTATTTCACAAACAAGGAAAATGAGGTTCCGAAAAGAAGAGTAACACTCATGAATGCATATCAAATAGCATCTCTAGGCGGTCAGAGTAATAGACCAAAGAACGTGAGTCATTGAAGACAGAGACTCTTTTTTCACCTCTGCATCCCTAGTACCAAGAAGAGTGTCTGGCACATAGGAAACCCTCAGCAAATAGTAGATTAATAATTGAATGACTGAATGAAAGAAGAGCCAAAAAGGGATTATATGAATATGTTTCTCTAACTAGTAAGGATGTAAACAGGAGCCTGAACCTCAGTTGTCTGCCTCAAATCCTTTATGGAAAGAAAACGTACTTGTCTTGCAAAAAGTGTATATTAATTTTATATTCAAGTTTCTCTCTAAAAAGAGTTGTTTTCAAAAGCCAATAAATTACTTGCTTTCTTTCTGTTAGAAATGCACACTGTGAAGTCAAAGATACATATTTGTATCTAACACTACAACTTAATTGTCTGGAAAAATGTGTTCTCTGATCCACCCATTTAATACACATCTTCTCATTGCATTCAGGGACTGAAGAATGTGCCATGTGCTGGGGACAGTGGATGGAAATGGAAAACATGTTCCTTGTATTTATAAACATTATAATTACATAAACTCCTTGGACCTCAGTTCCCTAAACTAAAAGTTAGAATAATATTATATAATATTATAACAGCATTATATTTATGATTAAATGAGATAGCACTTCTGTATAGCTGCTTATAAAATATTGGGAATATTCTTGATTTATCTTTAGCATGTAAGCACCAATACAAGATTGAGTTTTAGATGTGCCATTACATTTCTATTTTGTTTTATGGCCCTAGCATCTTTAGAGATAAACATTCATTGATTCCTCTCTCACTCATTTATTAAACAATTATTTTTTGCCAAATTAAAACTCCAAGTCTTTTCTTTGTTGGTCTATCTAATTACTGATTTATATTTTTTACAAGAGAATTTGATTATCTGTGGAATAAAATGCAACTTTCTGGCACCATAAGGGTACAAATACATCCTGTTTATATGCAAACCACCTGAAATGACTATTTCCTAAGGTCCCACCTTCTTTGTTAGGTAGTTCCCAATTTTCCTCTTTAGAAGTCCTTGCTGTGAGACCTCTTTTCTCTTTCATCCTACGGGAAAGTTTCCAAACCTAGAGTTTTCTCAAGTAGAACTTTTGGGCCACTAGAGAAATCATTTTTTCCCAGCTGTGCTGTAAAAACAGTGCTTTTCTTCCCAGAGAATTCAGGTGCTCAAGTGGTAGACAGTGGCAGAGGGATGGCTCTGCACAGCCTCCGCCAGGAGTCGTTGTGGAGTCCTGTCCTCCCCACTGAGCTCCTGGGCCCAGGAGATATCTCCTTTGGCCTTTCCTCAGTCTTGCCATTTAGAAGCCAGTCTGCTCAGGACACGTCGATGATCTCTAGGGGACAGTGTAACTATGCTCCTCTCCTGAGAATTCTGTTACAATACTTGCTTCAGTATGAATTCATAACAGCCCATTCGTTCATCAATCATTAAGTGAAGGTATTGTTTATGCCAGACTTTCTGGGAAGCGTTGGCATTACAAAAATAAATATAACATAGTTTATTTCCTCTAAGACTACAAAATACTGTGCGTGTTGGTGGTGTTACCAAGAGACACCTGTGTAATTTTATTGGCAAGTTCTGAAAGGCCATCTTATCTCAATCTTGGACTTCTTAACCTCCCAAAGGCAGTAAGCAGAACATTCTTTTTTTAAAGGAAAATGTTTTTAGATCTGTTCTCAGTTCCCTTAACTGTTTCCCTGTTCATTGTCAAATCTCTTTTGAATGATTTACTTTACTTTGAAAACCCCTACTTGGTCCACTGTCTTGAATTTGCTATTATTTCCTTTTACATTTTCTTCACAACATGTAGTACTTGTGGAATCACAATGATATTGCTAAGTAATTGTCCATTAAAGCTTTATTTTATTTTTCCTGACACTTTTCCATGTGAGTTTATCATCATCATGATCAAGACTGTAGAAAAAATAACGTAACTCAGATTGCTGCCCCCTGACCAGTACTACTTTCTTTTTTTCTGGTTTTTTTTTTTTTGCTCATTTATGTCGAATTTTTAATGACACATTTGTTCAATAACAAGAATAAGAATATGTAAACCATCAAAATCCATCCCATGCATTAACACATATTGACCATTTGTATAAAAAACGTATTTTCTTATACTGTTACGTTTTTCTAAATACACATTGCCAAATCATTCAGTGTTCATTACGAATAAATAATAGTAAAACCCTGTATCATTTTCACAGCATATATTAAAATGTTACTTTGTGTAAATCTTCTAAGATGCCCACAGTGTAATAGCTTATACATAAAGAGACATAAAATAAAGACGTCAGAAAATTTAAGTACCTTTTCTTATAACACAGCTGTAGCCAGTCATGAAACCCTGTCTTCTAACTCCACATTAAGTGTATTTCCATTACACAATAAGATGTAGGAGTACAAAGACAATAACGGGGTGTTTTCACTAATATTTGCCCAGCTCCTAACTCAATAATCATGACATAGAAGTATATTAATTCCTGTCTGTCCCACCTTTTCTTTGTCCCCATGCCTATGAAACAGAAACTCTCTTGGCGTTTACTAAGCTTTAGGAGACATCCTAGACATAAATCTTATCATAGTCATAAGTAGACAATATTTTCAGAAGAAATATAAAATTCTAGACATACCAAGGAAGGAGTTAACGTTCCACTAGCAGTTTTGGTATCGAAAATAATAAAAGAGTTATGCTCATATGAAATATGGACAGTTAGCACTTCAATGTAGATTGTAAAATATAAATACTTTCAGGAATGTATTATGATACTTTTGTTAATAATAGGGGTTCAATTTTATAGACCTTTACGTGTAAAATGAGCATTACATCCAAAAGACTCAAAACACTAATTCAGGCACCCAATTTCATGCAACCTGGAGTTAAATTGAAATATTCTGACCCACTGCAAGTCCACTATTCCTTTCTCACCATGTTCACTTTTTCACTTAGAGGATAGTTAAAACATAGTTCAGGCAAAGATACAAAGTAAAGAATAAAAACAACTGTTATTGCACTTGTAGCAGAGCATTAAATGGTGGCCAACCATCACTGTGGTCATTCGTATATTCCTTAGACTCTTATGCATAGTCTCAAATATCTAGCTTGAAACTAGGAAATAATAGTGCCTGTTAGTACCAAAGTGTAGCAGCACAAAATCTCCAGTAAATCTCAAATCTACTCATGGTACGGGATCGCTAGATCCAACACAATGATAATCCAACGGCTGAACAGAAGTGGCTTGACCCTCAGTTTATCAAAAACACATTTAACTACACATTCAGTTTAGCAATCTGGAATATTCAGTGCTGTTACATAATGAAGAGAAAAATATTTCAGACTTACTACCTAAAAAGCGTCAAGTATACGAATTTAGTAACTGATGTGAACGGTACTAACATTGCAATGCAAAAAAAAAGTGAAAAACAGGCTTATTTTCTGTGATAAAGAATATAGGAAAATGTACGAAATAGTTTTGAGTGATTTTTTTCACTTGTAATCATTAAAATTTAAAAGATAACTTTAAAATTTCTTCTCAAAAATGAATACAATTGGGTTATACAGAAAAGTCTTTTTTTGTAATATATGTGAAGGAAAAGTTATGATATGTTATGTGTGTAAATTGTTTTGTCTGTGACATTTTCATTCATCTTAGTGGCATGATCCCCTTTGAAAAGAAATGTAACAATTCTGTTGAAACAGAATTATCAAGTACCTAAACTGAGATTAATTGGAAGAAGACGCCTCTTGAAGTATTTAGTGGTTTACTACAGAAATGAAATCACTGAAAAACAAATTTTAGAAAGAGTAAATAATAAAATGAATAGAAAAAAATACCTCAAATTCATTGTTAATATCAGCAGTGTGAGTCTCATCAGCGATTTCAAGTAGTAAGTGGCAAAGAGTATAATATAGACATAGAAAAAATTTCACCTTGCCTACTTCCCTTTAGTTTGGGCCAGGATGTATGAAATTGTAGCCAAGAAGTCTTCTAGTGAACTTGGGAAGCATAAGACTTGCAGCTAAACTAGTTCATGGTTGAAATTGGAATGCTTGCGAAAATTCACAATCTGGCTGTGATTCCCTTTCAATTTAGGAAATCATTTGGAACATAGCAGCCAAGCTCAAAGGAAGTTTAGCTATCCAATTTTTTCACTGGGCTCATTTTGTGGTTATGTGTGAGAATCCATCAAACATTCCAGAAATAACATTTGGATTTTATTTCTGAATTTTTTTGTCATCTGCATTGTCTGCTTTTGACCGGAACACTCCTATGCAGGAGATCAACTAACGTAAGGCACCAACATCATGCTTGGAGATGTTGAGGTTGCTAGAGTAATAACAGCTCACTTGGTTCCAGTTCCTTTGGCAGGAGGATGACATGAAGGCATATGCTATGTCAGGAGAAGTTGCTACTTCTGCCATTTTTACTCTCACCTCCACAAATTTCCTGGCAAGGAAAATACCACAAGCAAGGAGGAAGAGAAAAAATCTGTTACATAGAAATTTTCTCTCTGTGCAGTCTTACAAGGTACAACAAAATATATGTGCATAATCTATTATGCTTGTAGAAAGAAAAGTTCATTAGGTGAGAAATAGACAACATATTCAGGGAAATTTATTAGCAACACTTAGGCAGGTGAGACAAAAGGAATAAAGCCCAAAAAAGTGAAAAACTGAACAAAGTGATAAAGGGCTGGTAAATAAAATCAGCACCTAGGCTAAATCTATGAAAAATTAGCTTTCCTTCTCAATCATTGAAACGGCTATTGACAAAAGCACTCAGGAATCTTTAAATGAAATCATTAAATGTGAAATCCTAGTTAAATTGAAGAGAAACTGTTCTCAAACTAATGCTACTATTGTAGGCCCAGAGAACTTAATGAATTAGACAAAAAATGAATGAGTTTGTGGTATTATGTGACTTAGATCACGGTAAAAATACTAGACCAATGTCAAGGTCAGTCTCCATGATTATTGGAGAATGGGCTGCACTAATTGACACCCTTGGGGAAACTTTAAAGTCTCAAGAGGGCCACCCCAGTCATTCGTTTTTCTTCCTTTCCAGGTCTCTCAGTTATTCAGACATTTCTTGTCTCTCTTTTTCTTAGTGACCAGAATATCCTCATACTCACCTTCGCTCATTCACTCTCAGACACACTGAGCTGATAGATATTATTCCACCGACTTCTCAGCTTTCTTATTCTCTCCAAAAGTAATTACATAGCATCCTCCTGATTTGTTAATACGCTAAAAAAATACATAAGCTTTCCAGATGTGTAATGAGGGCAAAAGCATAGTTTTTGAATTGCTTCAAAATTTTCCAGAAAGCTAAATAGACCAATGAAGTTAGCAAAAGAAACAACAACAACATGAAAATGATACTCTCAATAAAACTTGATGGCAGGAATTTCTGAGTAATTTCAGAACACAGGCAGTATGAGCATCCTAAGATCGGGGGTCATATAGTGGGGCTCAGAGGAAAGTGAAAGGAAGTTCTTGATGGAACCTATAAACTAAAATGATACAGCAGATACTCACATCCCAAAATAAAGGGACATTTCTACCCATCGTAAGTGGAAACATGGGTAAGAGGCATGAAAGTCCATGAAATTGGCAAAATCTCTTAAAGATTCTAAATTGCTGGTGAGTACAAAAAAAAAATCTCTACATGCATGGATGTAGGAGAATACACAGCGGAATTTATAGGATTGTGTTGGTCTAAGTTCTAATGACCTTCAGAAGTATCCGTCAGATACTCTTTTAAAATGTCAGAGCCTACTCATGATGGAATATACTGAAAGTAGAAGCCGAATCGAGCATGGCAAGATCACTTGGTCGAGGCAAATAGATGTTTAAGATAGTTGTAGGAGGTAGCAGATACATAAATTATTGTTAAATAGACAATTCAAAACCCCAGATAAGAGAGAAAAATGTAAATAGAATAACTTCAACATAGAAACACATAAATGTGTAAATGAGCTTCATACTCCCTCCAAAACAAACACATAAGAACAGAAAGAATACCCTAGGCCTAGATTTTTTTCATGGAAGGGGTCTTCTAAACCTCCAAGGATCATACAGTCGCAGTGATCTTAAAGCTGGAAAAAGAAAATTTAAAAAATTCCCTTTATGAACTAAATATAACATAGTTACCAAATCCTAATAAACATTTAATTAAAAAATAAAGCTACAAATAAATCTCAATTACGAATATCAATACAAAAATCTTAAATACAATTTAGCAAATCGCATGACAGTGGACAAAAAAATACATCATGATCTTGCGAGATTTTTTCCAGCAATGTAAGTATGGTTCAATGAAGGCATCCGTTAATAGAATTCATCATATAAATATATCTAAGAAGAAAAATGTCATAGATGCTGAAAAGGCATCTGATAAAAATCAAAACACATCCATATTAATAAGATAAAAATAAGCAGAAATTTCTAAATTATGTTTAAAAGTAAATATTAATGCAAAAATCAGCATTTTACTTAACGGATACATACTAGAAGCACTCTTCCTAAAGTTAGGAGAAAGACATGGATACCCACTATTGCTCCTATTGTTGAACATATGGTCAATATAATTAGATAAGGGAATGCAATCATGAGCCCACAGAGTAGAAAGGAAGAGGCAAAATTAGATTTATTTGCAGATGCTATGATATATATTTATGTGTATATAACTATATAAAAAAATGTCCGTGTATATATTTATATAAAATGTCCAAGAGGGTCCATTGAAAAACTACTGCAAATGATAACAGAATTAGTAAAGAAAGTGGGATAGGGGCTGGGCAGGTGGCATAGTGGTTAAATTCACACGCACTGATTTGGCGCCCAAGGGTTTCCCCAGTTCTAATCCTGGGAGTGGACATGGCACTGCTCATCAGGGCATGCTAAGGTGGCATCCCACGTAGCAGAGCCAGAAGGACCTACAATTAGAATATTCAACTATGTACTGGTGGGCTTTGGGGAGAAGAAGAAGGAAAAAAAAAGATCCGCAACAGACGTTAGCTCAGGTGCCAATCTTTAAAAAAAAAAGAAAGAAAGTGGGATAATAGAATCAGCATATAGAAGCTAAAAGTAAGCTTTTCATATTTTAAAAAAGTTATAAGGTAACTTGAAAAAGAAGACCCATTTATAATATCAGTAAAAATAAAAAATATCTAACAGAAAATTCACATGAATTTTGCAAATATTGTGTGAAGAAAATATAAAAACAATTCAAAAAGATACAAAATAGAATTGAGCAAATGGAAAGCTGTCTCACATTTTGGGATAAAAAGATTCAACATGAGAAATATGCCAGTTCTACTTTAGTTCATATATAAATTTAATGTGATTCTTATCAGATAACCAACATTTTTTCCTAAAAGTAGACCAATTGATTATTAATTCTCTGGAAAAACAAACAAGATTGAAGAGTCAGGATATAAGGAAACAGGAAATGATGGGAGTGCAACCCAAACACAATGTTGAAATATATCATAAAGTTTCTATAAATAAATCACTGTGAGATCAGTGAATGAATAGACAGAACAATGCAGAAGAATAGAGACTCCAGAAAGAGATTGTTAAGTTCATGGAAATTGATGTGTGATAATATCTGCATCTCAGATCATGTGATGAATGGCCGCTTTAATAAGGCATTGTCAGATAATTGAGAAGACATTTGGAAAATTTACAAAATTTAATCTAAACTTCACACTGCATACCAGGATACAGATCAGAGATTTAAACGTGGAAATGAAGCACGATATATACTAGAAAAATATGGTGGAATTCTTTATAGTCTGGGAGTTGTGGGAAGCTGCTTCAATATAATCTAAAATATGGAATCAACAAGAGAAGAAATAAATTTGGAAAAAATTTTAAAACATGCAAGGATTTTTAAACCATAAGCAGAATTAGAAGACAAAAGAGCTGAGAGAAGTATTTGCAATTTATACACAAAGGCAAATCTCTTTAATACTGTTATTAATTATCTAGAAGACAAAATTAAGAATCTGTGTAACAAAAATAAGCTAAATGAGAGAACACATATTTCGTAAAAGAAGAAAGGAATATTCTTAAACCTATGAAACAATCTCACAAATAAGATAAATTCAAATTGGGCAAAAAGCAACTTTTATTTATCAAAAGTCCAAATATTTAACAGTGGCAAAACTGCACACTACACAGCCTATTTGCTTTAGCCATAAACATATTGATTATTAGTTTTCTAGTGCTTCTGTAACAAATTACCACAAACTGAGTGGCTTAAAACGTCATAAATTTCTTCTCTCACGGTTCTAGAGGCAAGAATCCTGAAATCCAGATATCAGGAGGGGCTTTCCTTCTGAAGCTTCTTCAGGAGAAGCTCTTGCAAGCCTGTCTCCTAGAGTTTCATGGTTGCTGACAATACTTGGCATTCCTTGGCTTGTGGATGATAACTCCTCCCTCTACATCTGTCTTCACATGAGGTTCTTCCCTGTGTGTCTGTATGTGGGTCCAAATTTCTCTCTTCTTATAAACACATCAGTTGTTGAACTTAGGATCACACTAATGTGGTATGACCTCCCCTTAATTTAACTAATTATATCTACAAATACTCTGTTTCCACATAAGTTCACATTCTGAGGTTCTGGGTGGATATAAAGTTTGGGGGTCACTATTCAACCCAAGATAGATAGATTGATTCATTGATAGATAGATTACATATTTATATAATTTTACTACTATTATTTTTATTAAGATGATTATGAATTCTCTATACTTTGATTTTTTCATCATTTTGAATTAAAAATACTGTTTTGCGTAAGCCAAAATAAACAGTGAGCCATTCCGATGTATTTATGTTTCCCTTGAACTAAACAGAAATGATATTAGGATGTTGCTCATGATATCTCACATAGTACAATGAGTTTTACTCATTTTGTCACCATGGTTAATAGAGTGGTTCACCAAAATTGATGCTTTTGTGGTTAATTTCATGGACTTAAATTTAAAATTAAATTATATTCGC
>NC_060283.1:20907594-20935767 GCF_021613505.1 Equus quagga
CCCCCCCCCCCCCCCCCCCCCCCCCCCCCCCCCCCCCCGCTCCAGTGCCTTGGATCTTGGCTGGAGGCAGAGGGCTCAGAATACGTGGCTCTTGTCCCCCACCCAGTGGTGGTATGCTGTAACTGCAACCGAATAATATCAGAATGAGAAAGACCTGACCTTCCAACATCAGACACTACATCAAATCTCCAGACCAGAGAGAAAACAACAAGCACCCAGAACTCAGTCCTGAGGATGCAGAAATATGTAAGCTAAGTGACAATGAATTCAAAACAGCTATCATCAAAAAACTCAACGAGGTAAAAGAGAATGTAGACAAACAGTTCAACGAGTGCAGGAGCTACTTCACAAAAGAGACTGAAATCATAAAGAAAAATCAATCAGAAATATTAGAGATGAAAGACACAATGGAAGTGATAAAACAAAATATGGATTCCCTGAATGCTCGAGTGGACATCATAGAGGAGCGAATCAGCATAATCAAAGATAGACATGTTGAAATGGTCCAGACAGAGGAGAGAGAAGTAAGACTAAAAAGAAATGAAGAAAGTCTCTGAGAAATAGCTGACTCAATGAGGAAATGCAACATAAGAATTATAGCTATTCAAGAAGATGAAGAGAAGCAGAATGGAGCAGAAAGCATGTTCAAAGAAATAATAGCAGAGAACTTCCAAAATCTAGGGAAAGAGAGGGAAATATGTGTGGAAGAAGCTTCCAGATCTCCTAGATTGTCAAGTGAAAAGAACTACTGCAAGGCATATAGCAGTAAAACTGGCAAAAGTGAAAGACAAAGAAAGAATACTCAGGGCAACAAGGCAGAAGAAAATAACCTACAAAGGAACCACTATCAGACTTTCAGCGGATTTCTCTGCAGAAACCTTACAAGCTAGGAGAGAATGGAATGACATATTCAAAACTTTAAAAGACAAGAATCTTCAGCCAAGAATACTCTATACAGCGAAAATATCCTTCAGATATGAGGGAGAAATTAAATTGTTACAGACAAACAAAAGTTAAGGGGCTTTGTAGCCACAAGATGCCCCCCTACAAGAAATACTCAAGAAGGCTCTGATACCTGTAAAAAGAAAAAAGGGGAGAAAGGGGTCATAAAACACAGAGTAAGGACATAAGTAAGTAGACAGAATCGAATAGGATAGCAAATATTCAGCTATAGCATTAGGCTAAAGGGAAAGAAAATACCAAAAACAAAGACAATTGTGTCACTTTAACCACTTTAACCATAAACTCAACACAAGTGGGAATAAGATATGAGAAAAACAACTTAGGAGGGGAGGAGGAAAGGGATTGAATCAGTTTAGACTAAGGAAATAAGAGGCCATAAGAAAATGGACTATCTTATACATGAGATTCTGAATACAAACCTCAGGGTAACCACTAAACAAAAAAGCAAAACAGACACACAAAAAATAAATAAGGAAAAAAACAAAGAAACACATCATAAAAAACTACGTAATTCAATCGGTAGACCAAAACACATAGGACAAGAAACAAAGGAAATGCAGGAAAACCAGAAAATTAGTGATTGAATGACAGCTTTAAGCCTTCATACATCAATAATCACCCTACAGGTAAATGGATTGAATTCTTCAATAAAAAGACACAGAGTTGTGAGATGGATTAAACAATAAGACCCAACAATTTTCTGCCTCCAGGAAACACATCTCAGCTCCAATGACAAACACAGGCTCAGAGTGAAGGGGTGGAAGATGATACTCCAAGCTAATGGCAAACAAAAGAAAGCAGGTGTCACAATACTTATATCAGACAAAGTAGACTTCAAGATAAACCGGGTAAAGAGATACAAAGAGGGGCAGTATATAATGATCAAAGAGAGACTCCATCAAAAAGAAATAACACTTAGAAATATCTATGCACCCAACAGAGGAGCACCAAAATTCATAAAGCAACTATTAACAAACCTAAAAGAAGATATTAAAAATAACACAATAATAGTAGCGGACCTCAACACCCCAGTCATATCAATGGATAGATCATCCAGACAGAAAATCAACAAGGAAACAGTGGAACTAAATGAAAAGCTAAATCAGTTGGACTTAATAGACATATATAGAACACTCCATTCAAAAACAGCAGAATACACTTTCTTCTCAAGTGTGCAAGGAATATTCTCAAGGATAGACCATATATTGGGAAACAAGGCAAGCCTCAATAAATTTCAGAAAATTGAAATAATAAAAGCATCCTTTCTAATCATAATGCTATAAAGCTATAAATTAATTACAAGAAAAAAGCTGAGAAAGAGACAAAGATGTGGAGACTAAACAATGTGCTATTGAACAAGCAATGGATCATTGAAGAAATTAGAGGAGAAATCAAAAAATATCTGGAGACAAATGAAAATGATAACATGCCACACTAACTCATATGGGATGCAGCAAAAGCTGTATTAAGAGGGAAATACATCACAATATAGGCACATTTGAACAAAGAAGAAGAATCCCAAATAACCAATCTCAAATTACACCTAACTGAATTAGAAAAAGAAGAAGAAACAAAGCCCAAAGTCAGCAGAAGGAGAGAAATAATAAAAATCAGAGCAGAAATAAATGCTATTGAAACAAAAAAGGCAGTAGAAAGGATCAATGAAACAAAAAGCTGGTTCTTTGAGAAGATAAATAAAATTGACAAACCCTTAGCCAGACTCACAAAGAAAAAGAAGAGAGAAAGCTCAGATAAAATCAGAAATGAAAGAGGAGAAATAACAATAGACTTCGCAGAAATACAACAGATTATAAGATAATACTATGGAAAACCATATGCCAAGAAAATGGATAACCTAGAGAAAATGGATAAATTCTTAGACTATTACAACCTCCCAAAGCTGAGTCAAGAAGAAAAAGACAATCTGAATAGACCAATCACAAGGAAAGAGATTGAAACAGTAATCAAAAGCATCCCAAAGAGTAAAACACGAGGACCAGATGGCTTTCCCGGGGAATTTCACCAAACTTTCAGAGAGGATTTAATACCTATTCTTCTCACGCTATTCCAAAAAATTAGGGAAGATGGAACACTTCCTAACACATTCTACGAGGCCAACATCACTCTGATACCAAAGCCTGACAAGGACAGCGCAAAAAAAGGAGACTACAGGCCAATATCACTGATGAACATAGATGCAAAAATCCTCAACAACATTTTGGCAACCCCAATTCAGCAATACATCAAAAGGATCACATATCATGATCAAGCGAGATCCATACCAGGGGCACAGGGATGGTTCAATATCCGCAAAGCAATCAACGTGATACACCACATCAACAAATTGAAGAATAAAAACCACATGATCATCTCAATCGATGCAGAGAAAGCATTTGACAAGATCGAACAGGCATTTATGATAAAAACTCTTCACAAAATGGGGATAGAAGGAAATTACGTCAAAATAATAAAGGCCATATATGACAAATCTACAGCCAACATCACACTCAATGGGCAAAACTGAGTGCCATTCCCCAGACAAAAGGAACAAGACAAGGGTGCCCACTCTCACCACTCTTATTCAACATAGTACTGGAGGTTTTGGCCAGAGCAATTAGGCAAGAGAAAGGAATAAAAGAAATCCAAATAGGGAGTGAAGAAGTGAAACTCTTGCTGTTTGCAGATGACATGATCTTATATATAGAAAACACCAAAAAATCCACTGGAAAACTAACAGAAATACTTAACAACTACAGTAAAGTTGCAGGGTACAGAATCAACTTACAAAAACCAGTTGCTTTTCTATACTCCAATAACGAACTTACGGAAAGAGAACTCAAGAATACAATTCCATTTACAATCACAACTAAAAGAATAAAGTACCTAGGAATAAATTTAACCAAGGAGGTGAAGGACTTATACAATGAAAACTATAAGACGTTATTGAATGAAATAGACAATGACATAAAGAGATGAAGAAAGATTCATTGCTCATGGATTGGAAGAATAAACATAGTTAAAATGTCCATACTACCCAAAGCAATCTACAGATTCAATGAAATCCCTATCAGAATCCCAGTGAATCCCAATCCCATTCTTCACAGAAATAGCACAAAGAATACTAAAATTCATATGGGGCAACCAAAGACCCCAAATTGCTAAGGCAATCCTGAGGAAAAAAGAACAAAGCTGGAGGCACCACAATCCCTGACTTCAAAATGTACTACAAACCCTAGTGATCAAAATGGCATGATACTGTTAAAAAAACAGGCACATAGATCAATGGAACAGAATTGAAAGCCCAGAAATAAAACCACACATCTACAGACAGCTAATCTTCAACAAAGGTGCCAAGAACATACAATGGAGAAAAGATAGTCTCTTCAATAAATGGTGTTGGGAAAACTGGGCAGCCATATGCAAAAGAATGAAGGTAGACCACTATTTCAAGCCATATACAAAAATAAGCTCAAAATGGATAAAAGACTGGAAGATACATCCTGAAACTATAAAATCCTGGAAGATAATATCAGTAGTATGCTCTTTGACATCGAACTAAAAAGGATCTTTTCAAATACTATGTCTCCTCAGACAACGGAAACAAAAGAACAAATAAACAAGTGGGAATTCATCAGACTGAAGAGCTTCTGCAAGGCAAAAGAAACTAGAATCAAAACAAAGAGACAACCCACCAATTGGGAGAAAATATTTGCAAATCATATATCTGGCAATATATGATATTATATATAATATATAAGGAACTCACACAACTGAACAATAAAAAAACAAACAACCTGACCAAAAAATGGTCAGAGGATATGAACAGACATTTTCCAAAGAAGATATACAGATGGCCAATAAACACATGAAAAGATGTTCAACATCACTAATCATCAGGGAAATGCAAATCAAAACCACACTAAGATACCACCTTATGCCTTTTAAAATGGCTATAATCACTAAGACTAAAAATAACAAATGTTGGAGAGGGTGTGGGGAGAAGGGGACACTCATACACTGCTGGTGGGATGCAAACTAATGCAGTCACCATGGAAAACAGTATGGAGATTCCTCAAGAAACTAAAAACATAACTACCATATGACCCAGCTATCCCCCTACTGGGTATCTACCCAAAGAACTTGAAATCAACAACCCAAAGTAGCATATGCACCATATGTCCATTGCAACACTATTCATCAAAGCCAAGACATGGAAGCAATCCAAGTGCCCATGGACTGATGATTGGATAAAGAAGATGTGGTGTATATATATATATACAATGAAATACTACACAACCATAAAAAAACAAATTCATCCCCTTTGCAATAACATGGAAGGACCTAGAGGGAATTATGCTAAGAGAAATAAGCTGGATGATTTCACTCATATATGGAATATAAACAAATACATGGACAAAAAAAACAGTTCAGTGGTCACCAGGGTAAGGGGGGTGGGGGGATGGGCCCGGGGGGTGAGGGGGAAAACTTATGTGGTGACAGACAAGAAATAGTGTACAACTGAAATCTCACATTGATGTAAACTATTATGAACTCAAAAAAAATTTAAAAAAACAACAAAAGTTACAGCTGTAAATCATTCTATGGGAGGCAGTGGGACAGAACAGGAGTATTTTTAATAAGTAAACGTCAGCTATTTGGAATATTCTAGCTCTTGGTTTGGATGGGGAATTCAAAAATTATCTTTATACAAATAAATGAATGAATAAATTTTAAGAGTGTCATGCATGTCCCAATGATAATAGCGTGCTATAATTTATAATTATGACGAAGCCAATGTGTGCAATTAAGCTTAAGACAAAAAGTAAGAAAAACTGGATGACAATTATCATCTAATGCCCTAACTCAACCTCCTAACTGCAGGAGGCAGGGCTCTGACCTGTAATCACTGCAATCCCACAGTCACATAGGGCATCTAGTATTTATATATGTTGTAAAATTGCATAGTTTTCAAATTAAGAATAGCTCTGATTAGATCTAGAATACATCTTCCATGACCTCCAAAAGCATTCAACAACACAATTTTCTCTTTATTGTTCTGCTAGTAGTAAGTGCAGCTTGCTGACAAGCCTGTGATTAAAGTTCTATAGCTTCATATGAAATTAATGTCCACTTCCTATAGAAAAAATTTATTCTGTGTGTCAACTTTGGAAGTTTAAGATGTGATCAGGACATTCTAGTAAATGCAGAATAAGGCTCTCTCTCCTCTTTTTTCCCATAAACAAACAATGTACAAAAGCTTTGCGAAATGGCATTAGGACAAAGAAACGAGGACAATTGTCCCATGCTTTTCTGTTTACTACAAAACATTCACAACTTTCCATAGGTGCACTCAGACATTTCAGTATTTTTTAATTTAGAAAATGTAAAATGACCAAAACTATTGTATACTTAGGATCACTTTCAAGTAAATTTGTATTTTAATAATGACCATATCATTTAAATATATGAAATATTAGAGCACTTACGTGAAAGACATAAGTTTATTGATTCCAAAAATATTCTTGATTCATGGCTACTCGGAACCCCAAAGTATTAAGACAAAATCCCTGCTAATTTCGTAACTAAAATAAATAAAGTGGTTCTATAAAGAAATAATAAATGTCAGTGCAAGGCATTATTTCCTCCTTAGATATCAATAGTAAATTCATGAATATTATAACTCTTTATCAACCAGTCAGAAAATTGGAGGAAAAAAGTGAGTCATATCATCAGTGAGCTAACACAACAGTACATACAGACACACACACACACACACACACACACACATACTTACACGTAGGTAGTAAAACACGTAATTTCGTAAGACAGAACATAGAATATTGTAAACACTATCAAAATGTTGGATAGAGAATTGTTTAGGGCTTAAAAAACAAAAAGTTACTTAGGAGCAATTCAATATTTAATTTTTCCACAACTTACTGGCAATTTTGCATTTATTCTTGGTTTAGAAACAAATATTTCTAACTCTAAGTGGAATAGTGTGCTGAAATGATGAGATAATGTCTTTTAAAAAAAATAAATGCATTTGTTGTTGAGTTTAATGCCAAACCACTTCATTAAGCTTTTTTTAAAGGTGGGGAAGACCTCTCACATTTTTGAGGCTTTCATTGTACTTCCTAGGGATTTTCTTTTCTGGTACCACTTTTTTTCTTAAATGTTGTTGAAAGTTAATCCACTGGAATGATATCTAGTCATCAAAACCCATGAGGTTAACAATTATTTACTGATCAGTTATAAGTAATAGTGAAAATAAAGACCAAGTACCAATTCTTTGATGAACTGGTATGAATTAACCTCCCACTCTCTTGTATTCTCATTGGATTTTTAAAAATTCATATTATAACAGCTAAGAGTTTCAGCCTCCATTGGATTGAAAACTCCACGAAGGTAGTAACAGTGTCTCCGAGCTTTACACAAAATTGTTGTCTATTAAACATTTATGGGATTTAATTAATCAATATTTTTGTTACAATCTAGATTTGCTAACCTAAAGAAACAGATGGTATAATCCCAAGGAAACAGCAGCATTTCAAGTTCCACTGTGAATTAATCCCAAATGATTCCTACCAATGCAGATTAATAAAGTACTCTGGAATTCTCAGAGGAAAGGTTTTCTTGATTTATACGTTATATACTTGTCCCTTACAAGTTCTGCCACATAAGGCCCTGAGTTTCTGATTATGGATTTGGTGAGAGAGCTACTGAATTATTGCAGGGTTTGGTTGAATTCATATGCAAAAGCTGTGAACTGAATATGATTTTACACATATTACTATTTTTCAAGTATAAAATAACAAAAAAAATTTATCAAGTCCTTAGTATGTGCTATGCATTATTATATGTTTGCATAATTAATTCTTTTAATTTCATTTAGATAAGATGGTTATTTTGATTAATAAAATACATGTTCTTCTAACTGTAATTTCACAGAACTTTTGGATTTTTGTTTTTTCTATTGATGGATATGGAAATAATATAAATGATATCAAATAATATGCATGACAATAGAAAGGGATTCTTATATTCAAAATATTGAAAAGTACTAAGATTTTCCAATGGTGTCTACTATACAATTTGAGGCACAAATGCTATTCTGTTCAAAGAAATTCATTTTCTAAAACCTAAATCACTATGTTGTAGTGTTTTTGTCTCCAAAATACAGCTGAGAAGATAGCATAAACTTAGTTAAAAAATTACCAAGAAGAAAAACTTCAACTAGTTGTCACCTCTTGGAATAAACCAGGTTGTTTTTTCTGTTCAATAATCCAAGACAAGGAGACATCCAATCAAATCCACATTTTTAGGTCATAGTTAGCCTAAATAAGAAGCTTTGATTAAATTTAGACTCCATTTGGTGCGTCCTAATTTCGAAAAGTAACTGTATCAATTAAAACGTATCCCTCTTCCAAGCAGAAACTGCTCAAAGATCTTTTATTCTTAGGTAAGCAGCGCTTGAATCGCTAATTACAAAGCCTTGCTCAGCTTTGCCACTTACTTTCATCTTATGAGTAGATTAATAGCCATTCTTGAGATACCAGCTGCTTCTATTCATCAAAGTGAAGCCAGTGGCTGGCAGCTTTCCTAGAGGACGGAGGGACTATCGTACAGGGACTTCACTGCATCGTTTGGTAACCTGAACATGGAGACAAAGACCTCCAGAACTCCGATGGGTACCTGACGACTGTGATTGTTTTTCCCTATTTTACTTTATACACTTACCATATCTCCAATTATATGCTGCTCCTTTTATTTTCTGTTTAATACTCTAAAGCTGCGTCAATCCTACAGACAGTTGTGCCTCACGTTACTTTCGGGAGAAACCCTATCTAAGCCTAGGAGCTGCTTTTATTGTTTTTAGCAGTTCCTTTTGTCTTCCTTAATATTTTAAAAAAGAAATTAATTCCTTGTCCTGAATATTATGCAATCTTAAAAACAGTGAACATTAGAGAAATATTCATCTATGTTTGACGATCAACTTCCTGTTTGCAATTTGGTTCTAACGCTTGAGCTATAATCACTTCAAAACGTATTTGTTAAAAAGAAATTCAGGAGAGGATTCTGGGAAGATAGTGAAGTAGGAACCACCAGGAGTCCGCCACCCCACCCAGACAACAATTGCCCTGGCAGAATCTGTCTGAGGTAATTATTTCGGAACTCCAGAGTCTGTTGAAGGCTTGCAACTTCCAGGGGAAGACTTGGACAGTAAATTGTGGTTCATTTTGGATCTTTGCACAGTAAAAGCTACTAGTACCCCACCCCCATCCCTGCGTCAGGCAGCAATGCACATGTTCCTAGAGCAGCTTGCACAAAATCTGTAGGAACTAGGATGGGCGAAAAGGACTCTGTTCTCCAGACACTGGGAATCTGTGCTCTGATCACTGATTGTTGCTTCTGATCACAAAAGTGCAGACAAATAGATGGGGAGCCATTGTTGTTGCCCCTCCCGCACTGTTACAAGCTCCTCCTCCTCTGGAGTGATAATGAGAGTTTGGAGGGGTATTAAAATGGCCAATGTCCTGTCCTTTCTTTTTCCTTTTGGGAGCCAGCCATTAAAGACTAGGACATCCAAAAACAACTGCATATATAAGAAAAATTAGAAAGTGACCACACATTCCCATGGAAAGGCTCAGAAAAGACCTAAGAAGATAGTAAGTTCATACCTCAGGCTGATACTCTGCACAGAGACAGCCTACAACAATCAAAACAACGAAGATAATAAAGGTATATACACGGGCAATGAAAAAATGTAATCCCCATGGTGATCACAAGAAGGGAACTTTCAGAGGGAAAAAATTCACACAAGGACAAAGATTTTTAAGCAGATAGATCCAAGCTTGTTGCAGGTGTTCCAGGCTTTTAAGTAGATATTTCCAAGCAGATAAAGCCCAAGACTGTTTGGGATATATATGTAAAGGGATTAAGCTTAAGCATTGCTATATATATATAGCAATGCTTAAGCTATTTTCAGTGCCCCTTACTCCTTGGTGAATGCTGAATGTGAATATTTTACATTCTTCCATCACAATCAGGTAGGTGTTATTTTCTCCACTTTTCTGGAAGGAATTCCCAGCACAAAGAGATCACCAAGCTTTCCCAGCCAGCAAGTAAGGACAATTATAGAACACAAACTTCAGGCTGTTTGAGTGCAAAATTAGTGACTACGACCCCTCTGCTTCTAAAGCAGAAAGGAGTTCCTCACCAGCAGAATGTTATCTAGTCGTATTATTGGGAAATTAGTTCTGAATTTGCCAGAAGGGATCAGAAAGACAGTAGACAGGAAAGGCCTGGTCAACGCCTTTTACAACTCAAAGCTCCGAAGAATTAACCTAGGCAAAAAGGTTTGAACAGGCTTAAGATTTCAATAGAATTCTTACATTAGAAAAGAAACAACAGGTGCAAAATGGAGTCACTTGTGCTAAACCCCATCTCAGCAAACCAAAACTTAATGGGGAACCTAACTGCATTTTCAGCCTCTCCAGGGAATGTGACCTTTAACGAGCAATCTGGAACCACCTAGTTAGCATTAGTGAGGTAATCTGCCTCCTAGAGAGGTGGGTACCTTTCCCTAAAGGAAGGAGACCTTGTCTGAAACAATTCATTCTGCTCATAAAAGGCTTCCATTTTGTACAGCGTCTCGGAGCTCTTTTCTATCTGCAAAGAAGGAATGCTGCCCGATTCATGAATTGTTAAGTAAAGCCAATTAGGTCTTCAAATTTACTCAGTTGAATTTTGATTTTTAACAGATTTGATGGCAATGGCAGGACTGAAAAAGACTTCTGATGGCTTCAGGGACAACAAGAAACACAGGTGTGGTATCCACAAACCCTTCTGAGTTGTCTGTTTTTCTCGCCATTTCCAAGGGTCATGCTAAGTTCCTCTCAGTTCTGAGATCCACTCTCTTTGCTTTGAGCCCCCAATCTAATTGGCTTTCTAGTCCGAGCAGGTCAGCTTGAGCTAGCAGAGAGTTCCACCTGGAACCCAAGACCTTAGCCCTTGATTCAGACAGCAATTCCTTATTTTTGAGTGGAAAACCCCAGCCCTTGGATCTGTCCCCAGATTCTACATTGGGAACTATTGGCAGATTAGTCTGCAGTTTCTCATTTATTTGGAATCCTTCCCCAGATTCCGTGTTGGGAACTGCTGGTGGCAGTTGCATTTCCCCATTTGTTTGGAATTAGTCCACTGTCCCCATTCTTTGGGGTCTACTGTTTCAGTCCTTTCCCTAGTCCCAGGTTCCACAATGGGAATTATTGGTGGTGCCCACAGGAGCTTCTCTTGGCCAGGCCACAGTAGCATCTCTTGGTTCTTGCTTATGTGTTAAGGTGCACATGTTTGTCTTGTTTTGTGTAAATAAAGGCTATTGCTAATGGGAATCTCAGAAGCAAAAAGATGCAAAAATTGGTGGGCACAGGTTTAGCATTTAAAAGCTTTTAGAAGGCTTGCTACCTAATCCAAAGACTTCTATGTAGGATAAATTGGTCATGGAATAGGTTAGATTGACATTAGATCACTAATCTCAAAAAAACTTCCATGCAATGTGATACTCTGTAAAATATCACACAATCTCCAACCCAGGGGCACATTGTTCTTAGGTATTAGTTTGGCTCTGAGCTACCCAAAGGCTTAGCTAAAAAAAAGAATGGAACTTGTAAATTCCAAAGAGTTGAGCGCATCACCTTCTGGCACACCTGCTTATTTTATGTCTTAGAACAGTGGTCCCAGAACCTGTAGATATCTACAAAAACGGTAACATCTTGCTAAGTACAAACTAGGTTTACAATGCCGCTTATGGAGAGTGTTCCAATTAGACAAGATTGATCATTTAATAAATGCACTTGAAAGTAAGGGTTCCCAAATCAAACAAAATTTGTAACACATGGACGAAAATTCAACATTTTTTTGGCCATTGAACTCAAACTGAACATTCATTATAATCTGGAAGAAGATTTTAAGTCTTAAAGATCTATTTCAGGTGTAGTTATGTATTATCCACTTGTCAATACAGAATGCTATCACCTAAAAACTGAAAAAAAAATGTAAGAAGGTAATAGAGAGAAGGCTTTTCTTATCTCTCACTGTTTAGAGTGAATGTATTACAATTCCATAATCCTAGAACTACATTAGAGTAACTCAAGGCTAAAATTATGTCGATGAATCTGGTCCTAGTGTAAAAGTTAATAACATCATTGTGGAAATTCTCATATATGGAGGACTTGCATCAGGAACGTAAAAAAAAAAAAAGAAAAAACACACAACCTATATGTCATTTATATAACTCCCAGAAATATTAAAAAAAAACATTAAGGGAAAGATATAAAATAAGAGAGAATTTTTCACCGATTCAGATTCTATCAGTTTTACATATTTTTGGTGGTGAGTATTTGAAATTCAATTCTATCTGCTTTAGTTACTATAATAATATATTCAATGTCATTTTAAATGGTGCTTGGAATTACATAGTAGATTATGAGCTTCCTGGTCTTGGGATATGGCTATACTGAAAGATTTTTAACAGTCAGTATATAAATCTATTTCTGTTAAATAATGAGTCGATTTGTAAAAAGAAATTTTTAAATAAAAATAACTTGCACGTTATAACAAAAAAAATAATACTGGATCTGTACTGTCTGACCTAGAAAAACTCTATCCCAAACTAATTCCAGATCCTATCTGCTAGTTAGAAATTGGTTCTGAATGTGCAACCACCAGCATTGGACCCCATTGTCCCATTGACTGTGCGGTAGTACATTGAGGTAGGCATCTATTATTGCTGTAGGGTAAGATAGGATTGGGAAAAAAAATGAGAATGACATTACCTTGTGAGTGAGACAGTATTATGTTCATTTTAGAGATTAGTAAACAGAAGTCCCATTAACTTAAATTACTTATTCAACGTGAGATAATCAGTTTTAGCTTTGAAACAAAATCACAGTATTTCAAAGTTTATTATAGCTGCCCCTTGACATTGTAATTATGGACACTAAAACATGAAATTTTTGCTCATTCTAGTTTTTGCTGTAAAATGTTAATGTGAGAAATGTAAGTACTTTCGTAAAACTTTGGTTAAAATCTCATGTATTCAAATCTCCCTATCTTCTAAAGATAGATAATTTTGCTTAAATAATATACGTTATAGGATATTTTCTAATTTTCTTCCTTTTGTGGTCAGGGCATAATTTTTCGCACTGCATCCATTATTATAACATATTCTCCATTCGAATACAGCATGCAGAGCGGTCAAAATCTTTCTTCCCAGAGCACCACACTGAGCAACTTTTTCCCAGAAGAATTCTAGTTTAGAAATGCAAAGAATAATGGGTCAGTAATTCAAAAAGAAGTCCTTGAGTGTGTATTTCTCAAGCTCATCTTACTGAGGGTAAATTTCATGAGTTGATAGCGTGTCATGTTTGGACCTAACTGGAATTAAGGAACATTTTCTAAGAGGAATGAGTGAGAGTTTCTCCACGTTGATCTTGTTTCTCCAAAGGGACTATTTTTCGTAGATAAACACGAAGTCAACTGATCCCTGTCATTTCATTCAGTTTGAGCCCTTCAGTCATGAGCAATGTCCACTGAACTGCAGCTTCTCATCAGAGAACAAGGTCACCCGGGAAGACAAACCATGATGAATAGTCTGGCACTATTATCCCGAGGAGCTGACCTTGGCATTGGTGGGACCCAAATTATGGATTACAAAATCCATAGCACATCTTTCGTTAAATATCATCCCTCATGGGTCACAGCTTTGCCCAGATGTTTGGCAGTTAAGTGAAATTCAGAACAATCTCTTATCTTTAGCAAATATGAACTCACCCATATAAAACTTTTACAAATAGTTAGAGAATATAGAGGAAAAAAAGAGCTTAATCTAAGGTTATTTGTCTTTCTTTTTCCCTTCTTTTAGTACTCAGCTCCTAAATAACTCCACTGTAATATTAACAATTACATGACTCATAGTACATGATTTTAACTTTCTTGGTCATTATACAACAAAAACATAGAAGTGTTTGCAAATAGATTCCATTATACTTGAAATGGTCCTTATTTAATAATTGTTTAAGCAACAAATTCTGAGAAGAAAACATTCGGCTTCTAGAAAATTATCCTGGTGGATCCATCCTCAATGGTACCTTCCATTTACCCTCTAAATGAATCCTCAAGAAATGAACTCAGGACAATTTTATTTTGCCTTGTGTGTGTGGATGTGTGTATTCCTTTCTAAAATCATCTTTGTGGGTAGCTGAATTTTAAAATGTAATTGAAATTTTGGAATATTTCTGCACAGAATTCTGCTGCAACTTGTAGAGTAAATGCATTTCTTCAAATCTTTGGATAACATGCAGTTTTTCCTTGTTTTAAACAAACAAAAATAGTAAATGTGAGTACGGTTTCAAATACTGGTACTAGAAGTTAAAGAAAAGGTCAGTCTTTACTGATATAATTTTAGAGTCTATTATTTATAAATAGATAAATTTTTTCTCACATACTTTCACTTTATTCTTCCTAAATCCTATATTTTTCCCCAAAAATCTAAATAAATCAAAGGTTGTTAAAGTCTTGGCTAATCAAAGGAAATATCCTTCATTCCACAATCAGGAAATTAAGTTTCTTTTACTAAATTCCACTGAGATGATATACCAAAAAAATATGAATAATAGTTTATCCCAATTTTCCCTTTCAAACTATTTTCTCCATTACAAGTTCTACATATTTGACGTAATTTCTTAATGATGAAAAAGGCACAAGGCAGGTTAGTAAAGCTTCTAATAGGGAATCATACTTTTGCTCAAAGCTATAACTCTGAGTACGGGTTAAATAGTCCAAAGCCATTCGTATGGGCTGGATTCTGAGAGGCAGTTAGCCTCTTGCAGAACCGCACAATAGAATAGTGTTTTCAGTAATTAATCCTATAGAGTTCTGACATGGCATATACGGACTAGATACAGTTATAAGGCTTGGGTTTCAGTCTGATTACATGAAGGTGGGGACCCATACGGTCACAAACATTGAAGAGTAAGTTGGTAGAGTGGAGATGAGACCAGTGTTATACTTGCTCTGCCCTTCTGATTATAGACTCCAGTTACTGCCTACAGCAAGGGAGGAGGGACTGACCCTTCCTCAATCACATATCACAGGGCCTGAGAGGTCTCATGGTGCCTGATGTCCAGCCCTGTGTTCTGCCTTAGAATGCACTGGACAGTGGGAAATCCTCATGGGACATGTATGTTATCTACCTCATGCAGTTGATTGCCCTTGTTGACATGACAATAGAATTTATTCTTATTCTCATTTCATGCAATTTCTTAATTCTGAGATGTCATTGGAATTATGCTTTATTTTTTTTGTTTGTTTGATTTCAAAGTTTCTATTCTCTATAGTTCTAGGTCACAGGATTTCTAACAGTGTGATGGAAAATATTTTCTTATGATATCAAAATACTTAATGAACTTCTTGCTCTCCATTCTCAACTATACATTGTGTGGAAGATAGTAAATGAATGTTGTTTTAATTGACGAAGTATTGTGATAATTTATCTAATTCACGTCTGGATAAATTAAAAGGACAGAATATGAAAAATTTTCTATTATTTAATGACTTACTTATGAAACAAATGTGTCGAAGAAAATATTAGTAACTCAGAGTTAGCCATCACAAAACATTGGCACAAATTAAAAGGGAGAAACTTTCAAAATAATTAGCAGATAATTGTTTCAAGGCTATGCCATTTAACTGCATTTCTTTAACTTAACTTCATGCATCTATAGCTAACAAGTTTAGATTTGGTAAATTTCTCTGTGTATAGACCAGTGTTCCAAATAAAAAAAAATTTATGATCTTGAAAATTGGAGCTATTCAATTCAGATATTCTATTGAATATAGATCATTTATTAATTCATCCATTTCACAAATATTTATACACACATCTATACTGTGGAAGGTGCCATGCTAGCACTATTGAAGATGTAGGAAGAGTGCAACATGGATCCTCACTCCAGGAGGGGAAGGAAATGGTTTACAGACAGCCATCACAACTTTATTGGGCATGTAATCAATTTAGAGGCACAGTCTAGCATTTAAAACATATGAAATAGAGTAAGATAGGATACATTAGGGTACCAGGTGATAAGACAAAAGAGATGGAGAAAAAAGAGATTGGGACAGGACAGGACAGGGCAGATGTAATAGTGTAAGATTAGAATGGAATAGAACAGAGTACAATCAAGCATATTGCAGCAGCCTGAATGGTTAAGTTGAGGATACCTATAACCCTATAATACGGATTTGGATAAGCACAGCCCTATAATATGTATTTTTGTATCTAGGTAACCCTGTAAAATGTATTTCTTACTGAAAGTGCCAGTCAAAATAGTTTGAAAGGTATTGCTGTGGGAAAAAAATAAGTGAACACAAATAATTATAATATTAGAAAAATTGTTCGTTGTTTAAAAGAGTCAATACATAGGATTCAGAGATGAGAAGAGAATACTTCACTTGAGAAAATGTGGTGCTTATTCAAACAACTTTGTGGCATTTTTGTGACATAGAGAAAGACCATTTCTTCAGGGAATTGAGGAAAGAAGGCAGGGAGATGACTGGGATGAGATGGGAGGTGATGACTGTCTGAATAATTCTTCAAAAAGAGGTTCTCTCCTACGAACATCACTAATAGTAAATATGCATATGGAACGAAGATGTAGGATTTGACGAATTTTTATTTTTTTAAATTTTAGGTCCACTTTGAAATAATAATGCTGTTAGTAAAAATAACTATGACTTTTCAATTACTAGTGTGTCCAAGATATCATCCTAGGTACTTTGTGTCATCCATTTTGTTCCAAATCATCACGAGGTAGATATGCTTATCATTCCCACTTCAGATGATGAAAATGAACTCGGAGAGCTGAGGGAATTCACTTCTTGGTCACGCACATAGTTTATGAGTGACTGAGCACAGATTTGATGTCAGGCTATATTACTCCCAAGCTGATGTTCTAAACCATCGCAGTCTCCTAACTCTCAGAAAGTATAATGTTATCTGACTAGAGAAAATGTTTTGGTAAATATATGCAGATGCTTCATTATAATGAAGTGTCTTTCAGGTATAAAGAAACTTTGGAATATGTGAGTGTTGCCTACTCCATCTAAAACATCTCACAGTAACTAAATAATCTGTCCCTATATATATAGGTTTTCCACGGTGATTCAAACTAATGTCAACTTTATGGATCTGATCCAGTGGTCCACGATGCGCAATACAAGAAATAAAAGCTTTTTCTCACTTTTCTCCAGATGGATTTCTGGATATGAGTTTCATCTCTTTTGGCATCAAATGCTAAAACTTCCAGTAATCACAATGCAGCTGTGCAACAAGACAATTTTTAGCTACAGCCTCACGCATAAAGTACAGCTTGACTTGTATGAAAAAAGTTTGGAAGAAACATATTGAGATGTCTGTCTATTTACATTTTAACGGGGAATAGGTCTGGGGCTTTATTTTCTATTATATAGAACCAGTTTCCTAGCAAAATCTTCTGAATCCTGCTGACGTTTTGCCTTAGGGGCTCTGGATCAGTGAAATATAACATTTGAGCTTGCAGAAACTTCCAACATATTTAATTTTGTTCTGAAGTTCACAAAATTAGCCCTTAGAGTGTAAATGAAACATGTAAACAAGTGTTTTACAAAATGCCAGAAAGAAAGGATCAATGCCAATAGAATAAGAGGAATATTTTAAGAATTTTTATGACTATTTACAGTGTGGTTGGTAAAGAGCAGCCTGATGGCAACAAGCCATTTCTCCTGCGTTATGATCCTTGAATCTGGAGAAGATGTAAACTGATGAGGTGTCTAATATTTTTTAATATATTCTGTGTTGGTTAGAGCCTTCGTTTTTCTCTTCAGTGATATAAACCTATAAAATCTTCTTTCATCCTGTCATGCTTCCTTTTAATAACTAAGATTTATGAATTTTTGAAATAATTTAAGCAATACGCACCTGTGTAACTTCCCCAATACAGTTAAAGCCTCTCTCTGTGCTCTTCCTTCATTACTGTGTCCTCACACCTTGCAGAGAAATTCACAATCTTGAATTCGATGCTTATCATTACCTGAGTATTTTGTAATTTTCTTATCAATATTGTTTTGAACGTTTTAATATTTTTAAGTAGCATAGTATTTTATACATACATATATTCTTATATATATACAATTCAGTAACTTACCTTGTTTTTTTTAAGCAATGAGTTTCTAGGATTTGTCCATATTGAAATATAGAGCTTTAATTTACCTATTCTAATCAACGTGTAGTATATCATTACAAGAATATTTCTGATATTATTGAGCTTGTCTCCTCTTGATGAGGATTGAAGTTTTTTTCTAGTCTATTGGTAATGCAAATGATGATTCGTATACATGGAACTTTACTGAATAAACAAAGGAAAGGAATTGTTGAATGGAAGAATATATTGATATACAAATTGGTTAGATATTGTTATATTTCTTTCCAAAGTAATTATGCCAATTTACTTAGCAATAATGAGTGGATGATTATATTTGTTTTGTTCTTCATGTCAAGGGATATTTTCTAATTGGGTTGTTTGTCTTTTACTAAATGCTGTTTTCCTTTCTTTCTTTTTTTTGTAGTGCTTTTGATTTGTTCTTAATACTAGGTTGTGGTTACTTATAGGCAATGCAAGTACACTTTTCCTAAAATTGACTTTGAAAATAAATTAGGAAGTTAAGTCATGCACAAAGTTTTTTTTTCTTGCTATTATTTGAACGTAGTCAAATCAGAAATCTTATGTTTTTATAAAAGCTTTTTATTTTGAAATAATTTTAGATTTTGACAAGATCTGTGAAGATATTGCAGACAGTTCTTATATACTTTCACTCAGCTTTCCCTAGTATTGATATCTTAACAAATAATTGAACATTTATTAAAACTAAGAAATTAATATTGGTAAAACACTCTTGACTAAATACAGACTTTATTCATATTTCACCACATTTTCCACTAGTTCTATTTTTCTCTGCCAGGATACCATGTTGCACTAAGGCATTATTTTTAGTCTTCTGTAATTTGTGATAGTTTCTCATCTTTCCTTGTTTTTCATTGCCTTGACTCTTTTGAAGAATAGTGGTCAAGATGTTGGAGAATCTCTCTCACGTTTGATTTGTTTAAAGTTTAATCATGATTAGACTAGTTATAGCTAAGGATTTTGTAGAATATCTATCAATTTGGGTTTTTTTGATGTTTAATCATGATTAGACTGGTTATATGGATCCAGGGGGAATGATATCATTGCATCATATCAGAAGTATATGACATGAATATGACGTATTAAGTTTGATCATTTGGCTAAGGTGGGATTTGCTAGGTTTCTCTAAAAAGAAACATTTCCTTAAAGTTTTCTTGAAAGTCATTACTTTTACCGCTCCATACTTTGTTAGAAATTCTTATTCTTTTAAATTTTTACTTTGCTTGTATTTCTTAAGAAACAGTTATCTATGCTGATGCGATTAAATATTATCCCAAATGTTCTTCAACGTTTCACACTTCAGCTGCTTACAGTTTTGTCTTTAAATTACCTGAAATTGATATTTGTGATGAAGAGTGGTATAGATCCAATGTGTTTTCAAAGACATCATCAGTTTTCCCAGCACTATTTATTAATTTCTCATTCCCTTCCCTACTGAGTCCTAACCACAAGCACAGCAAATCTCTTCCATTTATCTATTTTTTTAGATACTTAATTTCTGTTCATATTTTAATTAAAATTATATACTTTTCTAGAGACCGTGTGTATTTGTTTAGATTTATCACCAAGTACTTTATATTTTTGTTGTATAAATGGCATATCTTAAAACTATATTTTCTAAATGTTTGCTGCTAGTGCAGAGGACTGCATTATTATAGTAGTATTAATCTTATATTCACAAATGCCAAAATGTCTTATTAATTTTAATAAATTGCACATTTTCTGGAGTTTTATATTTTGAAAGTCATCATTTGTGAAAAATTACAATTTTCTTACTTTCTAATCTTTCTATATTGTACTTATTTTACTTGCTTTATTCTGCTGACAAATTTCTCAAGGAAATTTCTGAACAGAAGCTAAAATAGTGGACATCTTTGACATGCTCCTGATTTTAGGTGAAAAGCTTCTAATACTTAACAGTTATATTTAATTTATCACGTAAATTTTGAAGATATCTTTTACCAGAATAAGAATATTCCTTTCTAGCCTTAGTTTGCTAGGTAGTATTAAAATTTTTTGTTTATTATAAATACACATGAATCTTATCAAATCTTTCATCTAATAAGATAGCCATTAATTCCTTCTTTTTTCAGTTATTTGGATGAAAAGTTATAATAAATATTCTTATTTAAACACAACATAATCAGGATATGTTAGTTTTATATGCATGACTGCATAACGTTGTCTTATATTTATGCATATAGTCTGTGAATAAAATTGACCTATAATTTCTCTTTCTGTGCTCTCAGCTATATTAAACTCATAAAGGGGAGTTTCACTTTTTTGTTTGTTTCCTAGGGCATTTTGTATAAGTTTGAAATTATTTTTTCCTGAATAGTTTTCAATCTCTCAAGAAAACATTATTGCCCTGTTATATTTTTCTGGATAAATTATTCTATGGATTATATTTTAAAAAGAGTTATAAGACTATCCAGGTTTAATAGTTTTTCTTCAAAGAGGATTGATAATTTTCACTTTTTCTAGGAACAGTTATTTTTTCTAAGTCTTTAAGTGAATTGCAAATGTATACATAGAATGGAGGAGAGAGATCAAAGTGAACCAGCTGATTTTCTCCTGAAAAAAAAGATATTTATGTATATGTATACACAAACATACACACACAAACATACGCACCCATGAATAATGTCTCTAAAAGTTTCATCTATGCAGCCTATGCTTATGTTATCCTACATGAAAGAGGGACTTTGCAGCTGCAACTAAATGGATTGGGGTTCACTCTGGGTTGTCTGGGTGGCCTAATATAGTCACAACATTCCTTATTAGAGGGATAGGGAGGGAGTCAAAGTCAGAGTTGTAAAATATGTGACAACAGCAGCAAGAGAAAGGAATGATGTGGCCACAGACCAAGGAAAGTCAGAAGTGTATAGCAGTTGGGAGAAGTGAGGAACAGATTGTCCCTTGGAGCCTCCAGAAGGAACTAGCCTTCAACACCTTGATTGTAGCTCCATAAGACTACTCTTGTATTGCTGAAGTCCAGAACTAGAGGAAAATTAGAAAAAAAAAAAAGATTAAGTCATTAAGTTGTGGCAATTGGTTGCAGCAATAATAGTAAACCAATACAGATTTTGGTACTGAAAGTGAGGTGCTGTTATAACAACCACCTAAAAATGTTGAAGTAGCTTTGGAATTGGTTAAAATGTAGAGCCTGGAAGAACTTTGAGTATGACAAAAAAAAATCCTAAATTGCCTCAATCAGAATGTTAAAAATAGGGTTAGAAAGAAGGTTAGAAATGGGGTTAGAAAAAGATGGTGGTGAGGGCGCAGAAAGAAATAGTGATCATGGTAGAAAGAACTTATATCACATATGGATGTTAAAAACACTCAGTGATATCTCAAATGGAACCAAGAAACAGTAAAGAAATCTATATTGTCTTAGAAAATACCTACATCTTCATAAATAGGATGTGGATAGAAATATCACATTAAAAGCGCTGGTGGTGAGGGCTCAAAAGAAAATGTTATTGGAAACTGGAGGAAACGGGATACTGATTATATAGTGGCAGAAATCCTAGTTTAATTGCACTTAGATATTTCCATGAGGAGATTTTCAAACAAAATAATGAAGGCATCGTTTGGCTTCTTTTTACTCCTTTCTTTTTACTACTTATAGTAAAATATGAGAGTTAAGAGATAAATTGAGGAGAAGAACAGTGAAGCAAAAAGGACCAGAGTTGGTGATTTTGGAAAATCTCAATCTTTCCAGGTTGCAAAAGATTCACTTTCTCTAAAGACAAAGCCAAGGGTGTGGCTGGACAACCTTTTAGTAGTGTTTAGGAAGGATCAAAAGATCAGAATAGTTATTCATATAGAGAACTATTTGAAGAAATAAGGAATGTGACTCAGGAATCTCCTCAAGTATCTCAGCTTAAAGCAGGAGTAGAGATTGGATTATCCAGGAAAGATCTTTCGAGAGGCCTCTTGCTTACAGAAGTAAGTCCCAGTGACATATGCAGGAGATTCACAAGGTTTCTGGGAATGTTATACCAGCAGAAACACTGCCAGATTGGACTAAAGGAAACAGAGAGAGACAGAGAAATGAACGAAGGCTGTTGGACTACCAAAATTCTACAGGTAGGAAATAGGCCGATAAAATTACTCATCTATAAACATGTGCTACCCTTCGTGAAAAAGCAAGGATGACTTGGACGGCAGAACATTAGGCCCAGGGGGCTGAGTCTTGGGTTCAGAGTGCAGGAGTCTTGAGACCTTGAGAATTATCCCCATGCCTTGAAACTTAAGGAAATTTACCCCGCTAAATTTTAAAATTGCTTAGGACTTTCTCGTGGAATGAGAATGCCTATAACTGTCAATCTATGCCTGCCCCACCATTTTAATTAGAAGCAAATAACTTGTTTCTTGTGTTTCACAGGCTCACAGGGAGGAATTTTGTCCCAGAATTGATCATACATAGTGCCTCACCCATATTTAAGATAGGTAAGATTTTAAACTTGATTTGGATTGAGACTTTGGGGAATTTAGGATGAGGCAAATTCATGTTGCATGTGGGATGGACATGAATCTTTGAGACTCAGAAGGCAGAGTGTGGGTGGCTGAAATTATTCAGCCAAAGACATCCATATTATAATATCCAGAATATGTTCATATGTTACCTTGTATGGTGAAAGGGAGTTTGAAGACATGATTAAATTAAGGATTCTGAGATGGAGAGATTATCCTGAATTATCCCTGTGGCCCCTGTCCATGCAAATAATCAATAGTCATTCTGTAGATAAGAGAGATAAGGTGACTTCTACTTGAGCCAGGCTGAGGACTATAATCTAGGAAGGCAGTCTTCACACGGGAAGATAGTGTTCTGGAGAAGCATGGTTTTCAGTATAGTTTTATTCCTTTTTACAACAAAGAACATACATTAAACATGCCCAGGATACACATTCATCAAAGTTTCAAAGAGCTACTCAGTTGCAAATTACCAGGTCAACTGACCCTGCTGTCCTGGAAAGGGACCTTATCTTCAGGAGCACAGATACCCATCAGTACTACCCACACTGGTGTTGCAGAAGGGGAACTCTGCATTTTTTATCTTGAGAGAATGCATTCCTTTACTTTGAGATAATGTTTAATGCACTCTTTAATGATTGAAGCAGATGTACACTGTATGTTTGATTGGCCGTAAGTCAGGCTTCTTTGTGTCAAGCCAAATCAGTTTTAAACCAGAATAGCTACTCCATATACCTCAATATGTGAAAATTTCTTGTCACTTTAAGGTAACTACAGTACTTCTTCTAACACAGATGCAGGAGGAGTCAGAGTCAGGTGAACAGAAGATATGATGGTGCCCAAGAGACTACAGTGATGCAACCATGAGCCAAGGAATGCTAGAAGTCCCTAGAAGTTTAAACAGGCAAGAAACAGACTTCCCCAATGATCCTCCAGCCCTGCTAACATGTTGATTTTGATTTTATCCCCATATGACTCTTTTCAGAGAAGAAGACGGTGTTAAGTTATTCTAAGTTGTGGTAATTTGTTACACCAGAAGTAGGAAACTAATTCTCTCTTTCTTTCTCTGGATTATTGGATGGACCTAATATAATCACAATATTCCTTGTTAGAGGGACATACACACATATACATACATGAATACACACACACAGACACACAAATTTCCAGTATCACTTTTGCAAAATTAAGAAAATAGTATGTATACTTCTCTCAAATTCAAATTTAAGGTTTTCTCTTGAGACACTTTATTAGCAATAAAAAGACATTTGGAAGATTAATAAAAATAACATGGGGGCCGGCCCTGTGGCTGAGTGTTTAAAGTTCCATGCACTCTGTTTCAGTGGCCAGGGTTGTCAGGCTTGGATCCCAGGCATGGACCTATGCTACTTGTCAGCCATGCTGTGGCAGCAATCTACATACAAAATAGAGGGAGATTGGCACAGGTGTTAGCTCAGGGCAACCTTCCTTGGGAAAAAAAATAAAAATAACATCAATATTATCAATGTTAGTAACAATAGAGTTATATTAAATTTCTGTAGAAGATATTATTTATTAAATGGCACATTCTTTTCTGAATAGATGAAATCTTGGGGTCTTGTATTGCTTACATTCCAGTGAAGAGAGATGGAATGAACAAAGAAGTAAAATGTATAGTGTATCATCAGATGATAAGTGCTTTATTGAAAAATGAATGGAAAAATGGGGAAAGACACTGCAGGAGTGGAGGGAGTTGTTTTTAACTGCATTGTTAAACAGAGTAGTCATGAAAGACTTCACTGAAATATTAGCCTGGATTACTTCCATGAATAGGAAGAGTCTATAAGTTTATGGAATATATCTCAACCGATATTTACTCCTGTAAAAAGCACTTTCCAAAATGCATTGCAACAGGCAATTTTTTCACATGTGAGAAAAGCAAGGGTAGGGTATAAGTAGACAACTGGGGGAAGAACATTCAAGTCAGGGAACAGCATGTGCAAAGATCTTGAGGCAGAAAAATGCCTTATGTATTTTAAAATTGCCAAAAAGCCACTGTGGCTTCAAGAGAGAGAGAATAGTAGAAAATGAGGTCTGAGACTTAAAGGAATGGGGCAAATCCTGGAGAACTTCTTGGAGGGATTGATACAGACTTTGGCTTTTACTCTGAGTAAGTTAAAGTATTCGACAATTTTGGGCAGGAGAGGGACACAATGTGACTTACATGTTAAGAAAAGACTGTCCAATATTAGGGGAGGAGTATGGAAACCAACACAAAGGTGATGGATTAATGCATGTGAGAGATAATGGCTTGGGCTAGGTTGATAATGGTGGAGTTGGCAACTAGCTACATTTCGTGTACATTTTCGAGAAGATTCCTAATGAACATCCTGTAGAGTAGGAGACAAAGTGAGGAATCTTGAATGCCGTCAATGTCTTTGACCGGAGCCAAAGGATGGATTTGAAGTCGGCTGAGCTAAGAATGATTGCACAAAATGTAGGCTCAGGGAGGAGATCAGGGTTCCAGTTTGGAACAGCTCATGTCCTTGCACCTAAGTGAGGATATCAAATATGCAGTTGGAGCCTGGAGTTTATCAAAGTGATCTAGGCTAGAGGTTTTTTAATCCCTAAAAGAGCATTTACCAAAGTGCATCCTATATGCCTCCAGTTCCACAGCAGGTTAATAAGTACTAAGCACACAGCTCATGTAGTCAAAGTTTCTGGGAAATGTTGAGCTAATATAAATATGTTTTCTCGCTTCTCAGAATCATTAATTTGATCCAGTAATTTTGAGACCTAAAAATTAAGACATAATATTTAGAATTTTCCAACTTTGTTCTATCTAGTATATTCCTATTCCAGGAAAATTTTGGGGGCTGTTGTTTTGAAAGGAAGATTTTGTGGAAAACTGTAACAACAACCCTGACAGTATCATTCTTATTTTACAAACGGGAAAATCAAGCATCAAAGAACTGGAGGGGTTGTTTAAGGTCACATAGCTGGGGCTCAGACTCAAGCCAATCCTTTTCATTGTTGAATTGAACTCATGAAAAAGAAGGGGCAATATGGGTTCATCTGGTTTCATTCTACAGATTGGGATAAGCAGAGGAAGGCAAGTAAAATGCCCCAGGACTTGGTACCAGATCCCTCAGAGAGACAGTGGAAGGGCAGAGTATGGATAGAAGCAAGCCAGAGTGCACCGCTTGATTCTACTTAACTCTGGCTAGGAATATATTGACTAATAATGACTATATAACTCTGAGTCTTGTAGAGAGCTTAGAGAATTTCCTTCTAACACATATAAACTGGGTGGATTCTTGGAAGGTTTTCCTAGCTCAAGTAACTCTTTGTATCTTTAGCTACAAGAGTCCTGAGATGTGAGTCAACAAGATGAATTTTATTCAGTTAGATAAGGATCAGGTGGTGGCAGAATACTGGGAAGTGATAAATACCCTTGAACAAGAAGGAATAAAATAATGAGCTATTCAAAAGCAAGCTTTGAGGAAATTACTGTTCTTTCTAATCGTTTTGAAACTGTGTTTATCATTCTCTCAAGTTTGGGTTGCCTGAAGAATTGAATCTCAAATATGACCTGAGGTCCCATGGAGGTGGAGGAACGTCAAAGTGGGCTGCAAACGGAGCCCCCCAGTGCTTCTTACTGTTGCTGACCACCAATTCCATAGATTTTAATTTTAAATCTTGAACCGCAGGCAAATGTTAGTAATGTACTAAGTGAGCGATTAAGGGTTACTAAAATTTGCTATTCACGAACTACAGTTTAGCACATTATTAACATTTACTGTTGGCTTTAATTTCATGTTCTACAAAAAGGATTGGCAGCCACGCAATGTTTGGGAAGGTGGCAAAGCTACATCTGTGCACGTACACATGCAAGTGACGAAAATACCAGAACATTTAGTTTGCTGTTTAAATTATAGGAAGCAGTATCTTCAAAAATTATATAATACTATGTTTATATCCCAGACTGTTTAGAGCCTCCAAGATAGTCAGGGCAGCTGTTTCATTCTCCTGCCATCTCCTTGTTAACCTACAAATTCATCTTAGATTCTATACTATTCCAGGCTCTACTTCCTTGACTACAGTGATGAGGTAACTTATTTGGAATTTACTCTAAAAATATACTTATGAAATGAACTTCTTGACCTATATGAGGTGATGGATATTGACTTGTGGAGGTAAAGAGTTCCTTGATAGGCAGTCGAACATTGCAGTGAAGAGTAGGAGTTTTGATGTCAGGAACACACGAGTTTAAATTCTGGCTTTATCATTTGTTATCTGAGACTTCTCAGTTACTTCGCTTCTTTAGGTATCAAATTTCTGCTCTGTAAATGCAGATAAGAACAATTGCCTCATAAAGTTTTGGAGTTAAATTGAAGGAGAGAAATCATGTGAAGCACTTAGCATATCACACAGGAAGCAACTGTAGATGTCAGCTAAAGAAGAAATCTTGTTTTAGTGTTATAAATCTTGAGATTCTTGTGCAGCTGAATGTTGTTGGTTATATCTGAAGGGAATTTAAGGTACTTAGATGGATTAAACTCACTGAAAGTTCTATAAAAATGAGCTGTTTAACATATCTCATTAACATATCTCATCTCTGTCACAGATATTTCCCATTCTTGAGCCAAAGATCACACAGCTCAGATGCTCATGGGGAAAGGCTGACCACCGATAGTCATTTAATTTTAGTTTTTAACAAGGTCAACATTCCACAGCCCTACCATTGGCTGCCCAGCCTGGAAGGAGAGGCTATAGCTTATGGCATCTGGGTTCATTGCAGTCATTAGCTACCACGGAAAATTTCAATCGAACTGGTATTTTCCTTTCTAAAAGACAAACAGCAAAGTGGTAGAAAACAGAGGAAAGAAAATTCTTTTTATACTTACAGGGAGTATAGTAAAATAAGTGGAAGTTGATTTGGTGTGTTAAAGAATCAGAGTATCAGAGTCAAAATTTAATTTTAATAATGATGCATTTACTTTTCTTAATGTGGCATGAAATAATTGCTACCATTTTATTTCTGCCAATTTCAGGGCAGTGGATAGCCTTGGTTTTAGGTTTAAAGAACAAGTGGATTAGACCTAGCATTTATAGAAAATGATTAGTAGGTACAATCACTGTGTTATATTTATTCAACAATGTATTTAGAATTCATTCAACTCCAAGCTCAAGAATAAAAGCAGAATTGGTCCAAACTAATGTTCTAGAGTAGCTGAGTGGGACAGAGAGTAGTGAACCTATATGCTTAATGTTAGAGGAGGCAGGCAAACCACAGTCAGGGAATGTACAGAGAACAAGGCTAAGAGAACCAGGCCAGAGTGAAAGAAGAGAAAGTGGGATCAGGAAGAGCAGAGTAAGGTGAACGGCCTAAGTCGACGGCAACAGTCTAAAATATATATATAATAGGTAGAGGATGCAGAGAAAATCAAGCAAGATATTATATTAAAGTTAT